>NW_025820326.1:1353189-1415490 GCF_002878395.1 Capsicum annuum
ATAAATGAAAACATAACGTGGTAGAGTCAACTCTTGCCCGTGAGGCATAATTTGTTGTTTGAAAGTCTCTGAGCTAAGTCTTGCCTCTAAGACAATAGTTGTAGAACATCTCATAAATCAACATACAATGCAGTAGTGTCGACTCTTTCTAATGAAACATAACTTGTTGTTTGAAAGTCCTTGAGCTAAGTCTTGCCTCTAAGGCAATAGTTGTAGAACATCTCATAAATGAAAGCATAACGTGGTAGAGTCAACTCTTGCCCGTAAGGTATAATTTGTTGTTTGAAAGTCCCTGAGCTAAGTTTTTCCTCTAAGGTAAGAGTTATAAAATATCTCATAAATCAAAATACAATGTGGTAGTGTCAGCTCTTGCCCATGAAACATAGCTTATTATTCGAAAGTCGTAAGTCTTGCCTTTATAATGTGATAGTGTCAACTCTGGCTCATGAGATGTAACTTGAATGGAAGAAAATAAAGGAAAGAACAAAAATAATAAAAATTGCAGAAAAGGAATAAAACGAAGAAAAATATTAAAAAAAAAATCAAAGAAAATATAGAAGTTGAGAGAGAAAAGGAAAAAAATAAAGGTTGATTAAAAAAAAGAAAGATTAAATAAAAATAAATATCGAGAAAAATTTAAAAAGAAAAATAATAAATGTTTTTTTTATAAAAGTAGATGTTGAAAGGTGTAAAGAAAAAAAGTAAGGGTTGAGACAAACTAAAAAGAACAAAAAAAAAGAGAAAATAAAAAATAAAAAATAAAAATAATATAAAAGAAAAAAGAAAAAAAAAAGAAGATGAGAGGAAAAAAGAAAAAAAGTAAGTGTTGAGAAAATTAAAAATAAAAAGAGAAAATAAAAAATAAAAATCAAAGTAAAATTAAAAAGAGAAAAGAAATAAAAGTTGAAAGATATAAATATGGAGTTGTTATCCATTATAAAGATCATTTATGTAATTTACTACATTGATCAGTGGCAATTATGTCCAAAAAAATATTAGTTAATAGGTAAAGGTTATTTTAAGAAAACTTTTTTATTTGAGGCTAAAATTTGAAAGCCTCCCCAATTTGGATCTATTTTTGAGATTCACCCAAAACACCAAGTCAACAATGTAATTTTCCTCTTTTTTACATGAATTTATTCAATCATTAATTTGCAACTCACATATAAAGGTGTTCACAAGTTTTATATCTTAACTATCCATTGTTATTTATTTAGCAAAACTTTTAGTAGTAGTGGCCGGTTACAATCGAAAATTTAAGAAAAAAAATGAAGCACCAACTTATACTGACTCCTTTTCTTTTTACTTGTCACAATTCGTATTATAAGAGTCAATTTGATAAATAACTATATAAAAAAAATACTATAAGCTTTAATCTAATTATTTTCATATTAATAAGATGAAAAAACACCTCTTAAAAATGGGTCAATAGTCAATTATTTTTTAATAATATTCTTACTAAATATTTCATTAATTAATGTTATCATTGATTCACACATATTTTAATACTAGATGTCGAGGGTCCGTGATATATATGTTATTTTTTAGTTTCAATTTATGTGACATAAATAAAATTTAGATAATTAATCATAATTTTTAATATGCTTTAAATATTCTAAATTGTTAACTGTTGTAATGTATAATATTTCTTATGTAATTTTTAAATAATATATGTTAATCTCCTTATTCAAACTTTTGTGACATCGATAGCCAATTATATCTTTAAATAATTTAAGCTTTTAGTTATTGAGATTTATAATACCTTTTTTCTATTCCAATTTAAGTGACACTAATATATTTTCTTGAGTCAATCAAATATTTTATATCTTTACAATTTTGTAAGTTGTTAATTATTGTGATTTATAGTATTTTTTAAAGTATTATTTTGAAATATATAACAATTTTTTTTTTTGATACTTAAAGTTGTTAACTATTGTAATTTATAATACTTTGTAAGTGATTTCAAATAATACATGTTACTTTCCTTGTCCTAACTTTTGTGGCATTGATTTTCGATTATATTTTTAAGTATTTCAATTTAAATGACACTGATATAATTTTGAGAGTCAACCAAATATTGTATATCTTTAAAATTTTGTAAGTTTTTAATTATTGTTAATTATACATCCTTTTTCAATTATTTTCTTGTTATAGCAAAAGCGTCCAACATTAAAATTCCTATATATTTTAGGACTTTTCAATTTTAAATTGTTTATTCTTACCATATATTGTTAGGACTCCTCAAATAATTGTTAAAATTATAATAATAATTGAATGAAAAAAGTAAAAAGGCAACTTTGTCTATTGCTGAGTCTTTTACCTTTCACACTTATGTGTGTGTGAGAGAGATTAAGTAAAAGCGAATTAATGATATTCTTATGTAATGTTGTTGACTGATCGTTTTATAGCTTGATAATTATACTAAGTAGCTATGCACTACGAAATGATATTGATTGATTGATTGATATGTAAATATTTACAGATTTACAGTAAAACACAAGTATATCTTTAATATCTTTACTAAAATCATATTGATTTATTAATTTATACTATCGTTAAACTAAGTAAAGTGTATTAGTGATTTTTTTGAAATATTATTGACCGGTTAACTTATATGTTGACAAATATACTAACTTTAAGTATATTAGTGATATCATTTAAAAAAATTAGCAAATGATATATTAACATATATTTTGATAAATATAATAAGCAAAAGTGTATTAATCGTATTTACAAGATTATTGTCGGTTAGTTTATTCGTCGATATTACATTAAGTAGAAGTGTATATGTGATACTCTTAATAAAAAGTTGCTATTTTTGGTTGGTTAGCTTACACGTTAACAATTTAACTAAGTGAAGTGTACTGGTGTTGTTTTTAAGAAACTAATAAATTAATAATTACATTAAGTAGAACTGTATTAGTGATATCACTAAGTAATGACAATGATTGATTTAATTTATATTTTGATAATTATACAAGTAGAATTGTATTATTAATATTTGTAAGAAATATTATTGATTGATTAGCATACATAAGATGATAGCAGTATATAAAGTGTAATTTTATGTCCTCATTTTCTTTTTTAGTTATCACATTTCGCATTGCGAGCGTCAATTTGACAAATTTTCAAAGCTAAATTGATTTATATTAATTTAATTTTAATTTAAAAGTAAGGAAACTATAAGAAAAATACTATAAGATTTAACCTATGTAATCTATATCTATAATCTATATCGATAATATATTAAAAGTGTGAAGACCCTTAGAAAAGTGATTTGAACTTTTTGCGTTTCATTAAAAGACCCTTCTTTAGATAAAACTGTCTTTTCATTATTTTTTTAAAATTTATTATTTAATTATTTTTTATTGTATTAACTAGACTTTCTAAAATATATGGGACTCCTAAAATATATGGTAGAAGAATTAATTAATATTTTTCTTTATACTAGACTTCCTAAAATATATGGGAGTCCTAAAATATATGGTAGGAGAATTAATTAATATTTTTTTTCTACTGTTCAATTAGAAAAATACTCCTAAAATAGGACTCTATTAAGGAAATAATTCTATAAATATTGAGATGTACGTTAAACTAAAGATCAAACCGGTTTACCTATTGGGAGAATATGATTGATGTTTATCTAACTTGATTCGATTGCATGTTTAGATTGGTGGATGCTTGATTTTCAAACCCTCAACTTCTTCACTGTTTTTGTCAGCATAATAGAATTCAACATGTGTGTATATATATATACATCTTCTTTGTTTTCATTCAAAATCATTTTTAGGGTCAAAATTTTCGCTCAGACAAGAATTAGAAATCAAAGCTTTGTGATCACTATGGAGTATATTATTTTTTTTTATATAGTTTACAGGTTGTAAGTAAATGTTGGTTGGCTTTGAAAAATTTCTTGTGTAAAGGATAGATTTAGCTATATTGTTTTGATATCTTTATTATCTTATTATTTTATTTTAATTTACAAATGTTAGATGATTGTGGGTCGGCTTTAAAATAATTTTTTAGGTAAAGGTTAGGTTTAATTGTATTATCGTAATATCTCCATTAGTTTGTTATTTTGTGGTAGTTTATAGTTCGTAGATGAATCTCGATCAGTTTTGAGAAATTTTTGTGTGTAAAATTTAATTTTCATTGTATTGTTTTGATATCACTTTTATCGTATTATTTTGTTGCAGTTTACAGGTGATAGATAAATGTTGGTCGGCTTTGAGGAATTTTTTTATGTAAAGGTTGTGTTTAGTTGTATTATTTTGATATCTTTATTATCGTATTATTTTGTTACTGTTTACAGGTGGTAGATGAGTGTAGGACGATTTTGAGAAGATTTTTGTGTGTAACGATTAGATTTAATTGTATTATTTTGATGTTTCTATCATTGTATTATTTTGTTGCAATTTACAGATGGTAGATGAATGTCGATCGACTTATAAAAATATTTTTGGTAAATGTTAGATTTAATAAATAAATTCTCCATCTTTACATACTCAAAATATATTAAATTTAATTATTATATTCATCTTTATTATTTAAATAGATATCCTATTTAGTGTAATGTTTGAACTCATTATAGTGAGATACACGCGCAAGGCGCGTTCACCTAGACTAGTTGTTTTAATATTACTATGATGAAAAAATACACTTAAAATATTAATCAAAAATTAATTCAAATTTTAGTGGAATTCTTAATAATTAGTTCATTAAATAATGTTGATGATTGATTCCCATATATTTTTAAAACATTATCCACTAGAGTACAGTAGGTGTTATTTCATTTGTAGTAGTAAAATAAAATTGTAAGGACTTTCGTTAAATCCTTAAAATTTAAAAACGTGTCTTGTTTCCCCCAACTGCTTCCCACTATTATTTCCCCCCAATTTACTTTTCACAATTTGAATTTGGGTTAAATTCTAATTCACTACTAAAAAATACAGATTTTCAGACCACAAAGAAGCGACCACAACTGCTGGTCGCAATAAAAGCGGCCACATATAGTTGTTTTTCAATTTATTTTTAAAAATAAATCAATAAGCGACCATATGTGATTGCTTTTATATTTTAAAATTATAAAATAATCATTTCAAAAAAATTTATATTACTTATAATATTTTTTGAAAATTAAAAGCGACTACAAGTGGTCTATTTTTTATTAAAAAAATTTAAAATAATATTTTTATCAAAGAGACCACAAGTGATCGCTTTTAATAAAAAAATAAATTTAAAATATTATACAAAAACTGACCACTTTTGGTCGGTTTATGATTAAAAATATAAAAAAATATTTTACCAATAAAATGACCACTTTTGTATTACGATGTATATATATATATATATATATATATATATAATATCATATTTAAAAGCTAACCAACCAAATATTCATCCTAATTTATGAAATGCATTGATATTATTATACGATTGAGGAGATATACTACTCGTGTTAATGTGATGATAAAATAACTAATTATCTGATTTATATATACATTGCATTAAATTACTTGGATGTTATTATACTTATTATACAATTTATTAAAATTATAATTTCTTAATAAAAATGGACCACAAGTGATCGTTTTTTCGATAGTAATTTTTTTTAAAATAGATCGAGCACTTATAATTAATTTTATCAACAATTTTGTAATACCTATTCATTGACCCGATCCGACCCATCAAAATACCCCCTTTTCCATTACCCTTACTTTCAATTCATCAAAATAGAATTACCCTACAACTATACCTGACCTCAGCTCACCGACCCTCATCGATGATAGCAACTCACCAGCGACGACAGCAGCTCAACGGCGACGACAACAAGTCAACAACAACAACAATTAGGTTTTAGTCATCGGCGACCTCTCACAGCTCATAGCTTAGTCACCGGCGACCTCTCACAGCTCGCACGTCTCACCAGTATCTTTTAGTCATTTTCTTGGATTTACTGCAATTGGGTTTAAAGTTCTTGATTTATCATTGGATTAGTTCAATTTTTGTTTGATTTTTAGTCATTTTCTTGGATTTCTTGATTTGTCATATGGGATTTCTGTAATCGGTATCTTGTCATTGAACTAAAAATTAGTTAAAATTAGTCATATGGTATTTCAAAGTTGTAAAAATCATTGGGATTTCTTTTCAATACTATAAAAATTACTTGACTATTAGCCGATCATGTTTAAGGATAAAATAGTTTACTAGTAAGTTGTCCAATTTTGAAATTCAAATAATTAATTAGATGTTGTCAATGTTGTAGATTTTTTGACCGAACTTGAATTTGGGAAAAAGGATTACTTTGCTATTTTTCGGGGACCGCTTGTCTCTTTCTCTTCAACTTAGGCGAAGAAAAGGTAAGTTGATTTCTCTCTATTTTCTTATGATGAGGTCTTTAAATATTGTGTTATGGTGGGATTGTTTATTGCAGAAGGTTTTGAAAGTCATAGGTTTGGTGATGATTATATGGTGTGAGAGAAGCATGCAACGCCTCTACTTATTTTCTTTATTAAACTTGTTGAATTAATTGACTTATACTATAAATGAATTAGTTACTTGAAAGTGATTAATTATCTAAGGAATAATTTAATTTAAAATGTAAACTTGTGTTTAGAAAATGATTATGTGTAGTTATTTGAGAATGTGAACTTCCGTTTTAAATTTAGTTAAAGTCTACACACTTTAAATGTAAACTAGTTACATGAAAATGATTAATAATAATATTTTGATATGTGAATTAGTTACTTGAAAATTGTTAAGTAAAGTATTTTGAAATGTTAAACTTCAAAATGATCAAGTGTAGTCACCTGAGAAGTGAATTAAGTGACTTGAAAATGGTTTAGTGTAGTTACTTGAAAGGTGTACTTGTGTTTTGAATTTAGTTAAGTGTGGTTACTTGAAGTGAATTAGTGACTTAAAAATATTTGAATTTAGTTACTTGAAAGGTGGACTTGTGTTTTGAATTTAGTTAAGTGTGGTCACCTGAGAAGTGAATTAGTGATTTGATAAAGATCAAGTATAGTCACTTGAGGGGTGACTTGTGTTTTGAACTTAGTTATTTGAAAGGTGACCTTGTGTTTTGAAAATGATTATGTGTAGTTATTTGAGAATGTGAGCTTGCGTTTTGAAAATGATTAAGTGTAGGGACTTTAAATGTAAACTAGTTACTGGAAATTGATTAAGAATAATGTTTTGAAATGTAAACTAGTTATTTGAAATTGATTAAGAATAATGTAGTCAGTTGAGAGGTGAACTTGTGTTTTGAATTTTCTGAAGTGTGGTCACTTGAGAAGTGAAGCAGTGACTTAAAAATGTTTAAGTGTGGTAAGTTGAAAGGTGAATTTGTGTTTTGAATTTAATTAAGTATGGTCACTTGAGAGGAGAAGAAATAACTTGAAAATGTTTAAGTGTGGTTATTTGAAAGGTGAACTTTTGTTTTGAATTAAGTTAAGTGTGGTCACTTGAGAAGTGAATTAGTGACTTTAAAATGTTTGAATTTAGTTACTTGAAAGGTGAACTTGTGTTTTGAATTTAGTTAAGTGTGGTCACTTGAGTACTGACTTGAAAATGTTTAAGTGTGGTTAGTTGAAAGGTGAATTTGTGTGTTGAATTTAGTTAAGTGTGATCACTTGAGAAGTGAAGTAGTGACATGAAAATGTTTAAGTGCGGTTATTTGAAAGGTGAATTTTTGTTTTGAATTTTGTTAAGTGTGGTCACTTGAGAAGTGAAGTAGTGACTTGAAAATGTTTAAGTGTAGTTAGTTGAAAGGTGAATTTGCATTTTGAATTTAGTTAAGTGTGGTCACTTGAGAAGTGAAGTAGTGACTTGAAAAAGTTTAAGTGTGGTTAGTTGAAAGGTGAACTTTTGTTTTGAATTTTATTAAGTGTGGTCACTTGAGAAGTGAATTAGTGACTTAAAAATATTTGAATTTAGTTACTTGAAAGGTGAACTTGTGTTTTGAATTTAGTTAAGTGTGATCACTTGAGAAGTGAAGCAGTGACTTGAAAATGTTTAAGTGTGGTTAGTCGAAATTAAAGGTGAATTTGTGTTTTGAATTTAGTTGAGTTTGATCACTGGAGAAGTGAAGTAGTGACTTGAAAATGTTTAAGTGTGGTTAGTTGAAAGGTGAATTTGTGTTTTGAATTTAGTTAAGTGTGGTCTGTTGGACAATAAAATTTTGAGGCCAAAAATAAATAATGAAGACAAGAAAATGTTGCAACAATCAATTTATTGATTTCAATATATGAGTGTTACAATCTCTATGAATCCTCTGATTCGCCTTTTCAAATATAAATTAAAGAGCTTGAAGCTTGATCTTGAATTTGAACTTGATTTAAAGATTTGAGGCACTTGATCTTGACTTGTGCATGAATTCAAGTACTTTTGAGCTTATTCTTGAATATTACGGTCTTGATCTTGAATCTTGATGAACTTGATTTGAATGCTTGAGCTTTGTAGAGAAATTGCGGCATATGATCCACGTGCTTTCTCTTGCTTCTTGTTCGAGTTTTGGGGGTGTTCTTTCCTGAATTATGAGACCCCTATTTATAGTTGTAGGAAAGGAAGAGTCATTATGAATATGAACTTCCTTTGACCAATCAAATTTAAGT
This sequence comes from Capsicum annuum, assembly GCF_002878395.1. Lineage (NCBI taxonomy): Eukaryota > Viridiplantae > Streptophyta > Magnoliopsida > Solanales > Solanaceae > Capsicum > Capsicum annuum. Next base: position 1,361,802 of record NW_025820326.1, read on the forward strand.
GATGTGGTGCCTTTTTATGGGCTTTTATTTCATGGGCCTGCTGCATCATTTTGATATGTGGTATGGTCCTATTGGCTCCTTCACTTGACTTGGCATGCCACGTCATTTGACACATGATGCTTATTTGGACCTCTAGAATATGAAAATATCTTGGGATTATTAAAGTGGGCTCATCATTTGTAGCCCAAATCAATGGGTTAGCCCAATAAAAATTAGATTTTAATTAAATTCATATATGTTTGGACTTAAATAATTAATCTAATTATATTAATCCACAATATTTATTTGGGACTAATATATTTTGAATTTAATATAATTCAAATTTTGTACAAATTTAAATTAAAAAAAATTGCATCGCCCACATGGTCACGTGAAAAGTGAAGTAGTGACTTGAAAATATTTAAGTGTGGTTAGTTGAAAGGTGAACTTTTATTTAAATTTAGTTAAATGTGGTCACTTGAGAAGTGAATTAGTGACTTGAAAATGTTTGTATTTAGTTAGTTGAGATATGAACTTGTATTTTGAATTTGGCTAAGTGTGGTCACTTGAGAAGTGAATTAATGATTTGATAATGAACAAGTGTAGTCACTTGAGAAGTAAATTCGTGACTTGTGTTTTGAACTTAGTTATTTGAAAGGTGGCCTTGTGTTTTGAAAATGATTATGTGTAGTTATTTGAGAATGTGAACTTGTGTTTTGAAAATGGCTAAGCCTAGGGACATTAAATGTAAACTAGTTACTTGAAATTGATTAAGAATAATGTTTTGAAATGTAAACTAGTTACTTGAAATTGATTAAGAATAATGTAATCACTTGAGAGGTGAACTTGTGTTTTGAATCTAGTTAAGTATGGTCACTTGAGAAGTGAAGTAGTGACTTAAAAATGTTTAAGTGTGGTTAGTTGAAAGGTGAATTTGTTTTTTGAATTTAGTTGAGTGTGGTTACTTGAGAAGTGGAGTAGTGACTTGAAAATGTTTAAGTGTGGTTTGTTGAAAGGTGAATTTGTGTTTTGAATTTAGTTAAGTTGGTCACTTGAGAAGTGAAGTAGTGACTTGAAAATGTTTAGGTGTGATTAGTGGAATGGTTAATTTGTGTTTTGAATTTAGTTAAGTGTGATCACTTGAGAAGTGAAGTAGTGACTTGAAAATATTTAAGTGAGGTTAATTGAAAGGTGAACTTTTATTTTGAATTTAGTTAAGTGTGGTCACTTGAGAAGTGAATTAGTTAATTGAAAATGTTTGAATTTAGTTACATGAGAGATGAACTTGTGTTTCGAATTTAGTTAAGTATGGTCACTTGAGAAGTGAATTAGTGATTTGATAATGATCAAGTATAGTCACTTGAGAAGTTAATTGGTGACTTGTGTTTGAACTTAGTTATTTGAAAGGTGACCTTGTGTTTTGAAATGATTATCTGTAGTTCTTTGTGAATGTGAACTTGCGTTTAGAAAATGGTTAAGTCTAGGGACTTTAAATGTAGTTACTTGAAATTAAACCCGTATGTGTTTGGACTTAAATAATTAATATTATTATATTAATCCACAATATTTATTTGGGACGAATATATTTTGAATTTAATATAATCCAAATTTTGTACGGATTTAAATTTAATAAAATTACATCGCCCACAAATGCCCCCTACTTCAAGACTTGTCGAGACATTTAATAATTTGGAGACTAGCCTTGAAGTATGATTATTTAAGCATGTTTCCTTCGTGCTTCAACGATTTTCATACATATGAATACCTCATTCAAAAATTGAAAGCCGAACCATATTGATATTGCCTCTCAAAACTCTCTTATTTCTTTCCATGAATCTCTACATTTATGATCCATTGCTGAGGCATGATATCCAGTTTCAAACAAATTTTGGAAGACTTTTTCATCGCCTTACTTAATCAGGAATAAAACTCTTCCGATTTGAACTTAGATTGGAGAAGGAAAGAACCTCCAATTTGAATTTATATGGGAGAAGGAAACAACCTCCAATTTGAATTTGTATGAGAGAAGAAAATCAACCTCCAATTTAAATTTGTATGGGAGAAGAAAATAGCCTCTAATTTGAATTTGTATGGGAGAAAGAAATAATCTCCAATTTGAATTTGGAGATGAAGCTATTCCAATTTGAATTTATATTGGAGAAGGAAACAATCTCCAATTTGAATTTGGAGATGGAAGATATTCCAATCTAAATTTATAATAGAGAAGGAAGCATCCATCCTACAACTCTATAAAAGAAGGTAGTTTCCCCATTTTTTCAATATCAATATTGAGATTTTCAAGCCATCAACAATATTGAGGTAATTTCTTTCCCTCCTACTTTTCTCTTATTTTCGTCACTTTTTTTTCAGCATAACATGTTAGTGGTAGAAAATTCATATCTAATTGTAGGAATATTAAAATCATGAAACGTTTAATATTCCAGAAACTAGACTTCAAGATCTATAACATATCAAAAATTCATCTTTATATTCCTTCAATATAATTCTCGATAATTTTTTTGAAGTTAGCCCTGAATTTTATTATGCTGAAAATTTCAGATCTACGTGTCTTTACGAAAACTTTCATATCTTGAAGTAGGAAGGATGAAAATACAAGCCGCTTGATTCTTGTGAAACTAGACACAAAGATCTATAACATATCCAAAATTCATAATTTAATAAAATTGATATATTTTCAGGTGTTAACCCAAAATCAGCATTGAGTTTTGATGCATCAACAATTTCAGATTTACGCGATATCACTAAAAAAATTATATCTCAATGTGAGAGTATCAAAATTATGATCTGCTTGATCTTATAGATACCGGAAACATGCATGTATAAAATCTCTAAAATTTAGATTTTAAAAATTCTTGAATTATTCTGGATGATTTTTTCGAAGGAGATATTATATATTATCCGACAGAGGATTCCAAATTTGCGTCGTCTCACCAAATAATTTATATCTTGATGTGGGACCATCACCACCAAAGAGCATTTTAATTGTTTCAAACTAGATTTTGAGGGCTTTATTCTCATCAAGGCATCTTGTCTCAATCCAAGTTGGTGATATACAACTTTCAAGATCACAACGCTCTCATAGGTAACATCCTTTCTATTTGTGTTTTTACTTTCTTTCTTATTTCCTCTCTTTTTTTTGTTTTGTTTTTGGAGAATTGAAATAGATAGAAATATGCAACAATCGGCTTAGGGTGCGAGAGTTTAACTTTGCCTCCGTCACCTTAAGTTCGAATAATTTTACTTGAAGACGGTGGACATTGGCTTAAGGTGCGAGAGTTTAACTTCGCCTCCGTCACCTTAAGTCCAAAAAATTTCACTTGAAGATGATGCACATCGGCTTAAGGTGCTAAAGTTTAACTTCGCCTTCATCACCTTAAGTTTGAATTTTTTTTTCTTGAAGACGGTGGACATTGGCTTAAGGTGCGAGAGTTTAACTTCCCCTCCTTCACCTTAAGTCCAAAATTTTTTTGCTTGAAGATGGTGGACATCGGCTTAAGGTGTGTGAGGTTTCGTCACCTCAAGACCCAACCAATTTTACTTGAAGACAGTAGACATCAGCTTAAGGTGTGCGAGACTTCGTCACATCAAGACCCAATCAATTTTGCTTGAAGATGCAATGATTTTCTTTAAGCATGGGCCCTATTCAATGGTCAGCTTAAGGTGCAAAGGGAAAAATATTTTCCACCTTAAGGCATGAAAATTCCAATATTCTTTCAAGGATAAACCTGTGAGAGGCCAGCTTAAGGTGCAAAGGGACAAATCATGTCCACCCTAAGGCATGGAAATTTCGATATCCTTTAAGGATAAACCCGCGAGAGGCCAACTTAAGGTGCAAAGGGACAAATCTTATCCACTTTAAGGCATGGAAATTTAAATATCCTTTAAGAATAAACTCTTGAGAGGCCAGCATAAGGTACAAAGGGACAAATGTTGTCCACCTTAAGGCATGAAAATTTTGATATCCTTTAAGGATAAACCCATGAGAGGTCAGCTTAAGGTGCAAAGGACAAATCTTGTCCACCTTAAGGCATAAAAATTTCAATATCCTTTAAGGATAAACTCATTAGAGGCCAGCTTAAGGTGAAAAGGGACAAATCTCATCCACTTTAAGGCATGTAAATTTCGATATCATTTTAAGGATAAACTCGTTAGAGACCCACTTATGGTGCAAAGGAAAAAAACCTTGTCCACCTTAGGGCATGAAAATTTTAAGATCCTTTTAGTTGTATGCTTGGAGAACTTTGGCATTCCAAATCCCATTGAAGGAACTCTCTTTATTTTCGATGGGTTTCCCCCGTTGAGTCACAAATATTTAGAGTAAGTCCAAAATTTAATTAGAATAGTTTCATACTTGGCGTTCGTATGGCGGATACTGTAGGAACATATTTTTTTTGACACTCATACAACTAAACTCAGAATGAAATTTCAAGCGTCTTCATACCTTAATGAAGAGGATCAAGTCACAATGTAGTTCTGGGTGAGTGTTTTTTTTGTGTCCTAACTTTTGCCTAGGCCACCTCTTTCGAGGTTTTCAACCTAGTGGACTTTCATTTATTTTTTTAGCCGTACACAGTTTATATTCTTGCGGGTCAGGAGTGGACATGCAGTTTATACTCGTGACTTAAGGAGTGTCATCTTCCTTCAAGGATAGTAATTCTTCAAGAACTTGGCCTTGATCGGGCCAATTTTTACTCCATTTACATTGACAAGCTTGTAAGCACCACTTTAAATGCCTCTTTTACGACATATGGTCCATCCCACTTCGGGCTAAATTTGCCCCTATACTTACGAGAAGTAATAATGGGCCTTCTTACTGCAAGGACTTGATCTCCAACTTGGAAACACCTCAAGCGAACCCTTCTATTGAAAGAACGAGCTAGCCGGACTTGATAACATTTAAGATTTTGTTGACCCTTCATCCTTTTCTCATTAAGAGCTTATAACTCCGCCAGATGCAACTTAGTAATTTCTTCATTGGTGAGCCTTTCTTGAATAGCAGTCTCAAAAAGGGTATTTGACGCTCAAGTAGCAGAACTGCTTTAACTCCTAAAGTAAGTGAGTTTGGGGTTGCTTGCATCGGTGTGCGGTAAGTTATCCTATACGCTTATAAAGCTTCTTCCATTCGCTCATGCCAGTATTGTTTAGCTTTGGAGATGACTTTCTTCAACAAGTTGCATAAAGTCTTATTGAAGGCTTCAGCTAGACCATTGGCGGCAGCATGATACATTAAAGACTTGTGCTACTTGAATCCAAAGAGATCACAGATCTTATTCATCAAGTTGTTATCAAATAGCTTACCGTTGTGGGTTATTATGTACTGAGGAATTCTAAAGCGGTAGATGATATTCACTCGGATAAAGTTTGCAATATTTTCTTTCTTTAATTCCTTAAAAGCAACAACTTCGGCCCATTTTAAGAAGTAATTTGTCACGGCCAAGATGTATAAGTGTCCACTAGAAGACTTTGGTAGTGGACCAACAATATCCATTCCCCAAGCATTGAATGGCCAAGATGCTACAGTTGGATGTAGTACCTCTGGAGGTTGATGTATGAAATTTGCATGGAATTGGCAAGCTTTGCATCTTCTAGCATAGTCTAAGCAATCTTTCACCATCGTTGGCCAATAATATCCCATCCTTTTAATGTAAAAATAGAGCTTCGGTCCAGACTGATGTGATTCATACACTCTTGAGTCCACTTCTTATAAAGCTTGAATTGTTTTTTCCTCTCCCAAACACCATAAGATTACTCCTTCAAATGATCTTATGTACAGTGTGTCTTTGTAGTAAAGGAAGCGAGGTTCACGACGACGAATGTCAGTTTTTCTCCCTGGATCTTCTGGAAGTATCCCATAACATAAGTAATCAATGATAGGTTATCACCAATCATCTTTAACATCTTCAGACACGGTAATAAGGTATTCAACCTTGTTTTCTACATCCTCATCTGATGGCGGTACTATCCATTCTTGGCGGATAGTAACTCACGTCTGATTTGGAAGAGTTAGGATTGAGGCCAAAGCAGCTAAGGCATTAGCTTGCTTATTTTCTCTCCTTGGCACATATTGGAGGGTTACCTCTCCAAGCCACCCCATCAACTTCTGTGCATAATCATGATATGGTTGTAGCTCGAGCTTTTTGACTTTATATCTTCCCAAAAGCTTCTTGATCACTAATTGAGAGTCACCAAAGACTTGTAATTGTAGTTGCTTCATGTCAACTGTCATCTCAAGTCTAAGTATTAACGCTTGATATTCAGAAACGTTATTAGAGCAATGGTTTGTTAGGGTAAATGAGTATGGGATGACCTCTCCTTGTGGAGTGACGAACACCACCCCGGCACCAGCTCCATCTCTATGTGCGGCACCATCGAAGTACATCTTCCAAGGGGGTCAGGCTTCAATAACTATTACATCTTCATTAGAACGGTCATCACTGAGTTCACAATCATTAGGTATCAAGTGGTATACCAATAAGTCAGCCAATGCTTGTCTCTTTATAACCTTTTAGGGAATGTACACAATCTAAACTGTTGAAACTAAAGGTACCACCTTGCAAGTCATCACTGATGATTGGTTTCAACATCATAAACTTGATGGGATTTGCCTTGGACACAAGATGAATAACATGAGCTTGAAAGTAGTATTTCATCTTTTGGATTGAGAAAGCCAATGCCAAACATAACTTTTCAATCGGAGAATACTTCAGCTGAGTTGGTGTCATCATTCTGCTCAGATAGTACAACGAGTTTTCTTTGACTTCAGTATTTTCTTGAGCCAATAGTGTTCTAAATGACCTTTCTTGTGACAAGATATATAGTATCAGTGGTTTCCCAGGTATGGGTGCCGCTAGAACTGGTGGCTTCATTAAGTATGCTTTGATACTCTCAAAGGCATTACTACAAGCTTAGTCCCATTCGAAGGTAGTGTCCTTCTTTATGAGACGACTAAATAGTTGAAATTTTCCAGCCAGGTTTGAGATGAACCTCCTTAAATATGCTAGCCTTTCTTAAAGGCTTTTTTACTCATGAATATTTCGAGGTTGGGGCATCTTCAAAATTGCAACAACCTTGGCTTATTCAATTTCGATTCCTCGATGTCGCACAATAAAGCCAAGAAACTTTTTGGAAGTAACTCCGAAAGCACACGTCAATGGATTTATCCTAATTTGATATCTTCGAAGTAACTCGAACACTATTCTTAGGTCTTTTAAGTGGTCGTCTCTCTTTCTTGACTTCACCACTAGATCATCCATGTAGCATTTAATATTTTTGTAGAGTAGACCATCAAAGATATTTTGCATAGCCCTTTGATAAGTGGCGCTAGAATTCTTCAAAACAAAAGGCATCACCTTGTAACAATAAATACCTTTGGACATACAAAATACAATGAGCTCTTCATTCTTTGGCGCCATACGAATTTGGTTGTAGCTGAATGAACTATCCATGAAGGACATTTCCTTATAACTAGTGGTGGAATCAATCATCAACTCTGGTATGGGAATGGAAAGTCATCCTTAGGGCATGCATTATTGAGATCTCAAAAGTCAACACAAACTCAAATTTGACCATTCTTCTTCTGTATTGGAACAATACTTGAAATCCATGAGGGATATTTGACTTCACAAATAAATCCAGCTTTAATGAGTTTGTTAACTTCATTTTTTATCAATGGAACCAACTCTATCCTAAAGCACCTTTGGGCTTGCTTAACAGGATGAGCACCATTCTTGATCGCTAACTGATGGACTGCTATTTTTAGATCTAAGCCAGGCATTTCCTTATAGATCTAAGAGAATACATCCATATATTCTTTGAGTATGTCCATATAAGAGATTTCTACCTCTACTTCTATAAATGCACTCAGGTAAGTTGGTCTTGGGTCTTCATCAGTTCCAAGATTAACTTCCTTCAAGGGATCTATTGTGGCCTTCACTCCTTCTTCAAGTTGTAACAGAGCATCTCCAGCATCGTCCTTCTCTTGAGGATCATCGTCATTAATGGATATATGATAACACCAGAAAGCATCTTCTATTTCTCTATCAACCTTTATTTGAGATAAGACATCTTTCTCATTTCGGGTTATAACATAATATGAGGAGTCAGCACTCTCTTTATCTTCCTCGCGTTTCTTGGTTTAAACCACAGTATGAGCCTTTGATTTTAGCACCTTGTTGCATAAAACTACTAGTTTTATCTGTCGCCTCATTCTAGAAGTAATAAAACTTTGGAAATCCTTCTGGATCTTAGGCGAAGAGTGCATTATTGTACTTTTATGTATTCTTCGATGCTTGTTGTTTTTCTTTTAATTTAGAGGACCCAACCTTTCGAACACAGAAGTTCTTACAGTTGATTCTCTAAGTCGATCAAATATAGAGGGTCTTTTATTAGTAGCAGTGGATTCTTCTTCCACGATGATGTAATTACTGACAGCCCTTTTTAGGGAGATGCGAATTGGAGGTGGCTGCGTGGTTGTACTCTCTAATGGAATTTTGTCCAAACGTGATGGATCATTAGGATTTTATCCAACCTTTATAAATAGCTTGTATGCATTTGGATCGAAGCCTTCCTTTGTTTGTTTTACGGGTAGTGTCAGATCTTGTAGCGGATTTTGAACCACAGACTCTCCAAGTAGCTTTAAGGATGAATTTATTGTGTTAATCTTCCTAATAGGTAAATTTAGCCCCTTTAGAATATTATCTTGGGCATTAGATGGGTGATCTTTCTTTTTTTTTTTAACTTCGGTACGTAGTGAAGAACATGAGTTACCTTTTTTTTTGTAGGAGCGACACTTTCTTTATTTGACGTGGAGAGAGGATTCTTGGTGGTGAATTTTTCAACAGTCACCGCGACCTTCTTAGATGCAAGATCATTATACTTGGTCTTGGTGACATATTTAACCCTTTTCTCATCCACGACATGATTCTTCAAGTAGAATTTTGCATCAGCAAAATGTGACTCAGCTTCAGTGAATGGCTCGTCATCGGCAACTATCTTTCTTTCCACTCTACCTTTGAGGTACTTCAAGCATTTATAGTAAGAGAATGAGACAATTTTATTCCCGTGCACCCAAGGCCTACTAAGCAATCTGTTTTATAAAGTTTTGGCATTGATCACATACATCAATGCATTTGATTGAAAATCATCCATATGAACCCCCAACTTGATAGATCCTAGGCCCTCTATCCCCCTTGGTTAAAGCCTTGGATTATTATATAGCTTTCGTCCAGTTTTCTAGTAGCGATGCCAAGTTTCTTCATTGTACGGATAAGCAGGATGTTGACTCCAGATCCCTCATATATCAAGATTCTATTGATCTTCCTTCCTAGAGTTTGACCCACCATGTATAAGGGATGGTTATGTAGGGCCTCACCAAGCAGAAAATTATTATTTGTGAATATGATTTTTGTTTCACATATATGTACCTCTTGGCTAAAAGGTTCATCAAGCGGTTAAGAGGATGAAGGAACTTCTATGGGTATATTTTCAACCTTTTCCCCCTCTTTGGCAGTATTAAAACAAGATGCCTCAAGGTTGACTTGGGCAGTCTTTACACGAAACCAACTCGGTAAGAATTCCTCTAAAGTCACCGGACGTCGAGGTTTTTGGTGGTGAAACTCTGTCACCCTCGTATTCTTTAGAAGTTCAACCAACTTCTATTTTCTTAGTTTCTTCACCATTTTACTTCTTGTTGGCTGCTTGGATGACTTCTTTTACAAACTCATCTTCTTGTGTCTGCGCCTAGTCACCAGAGTCCAACCTTCATCATCACCTTCGTTAACTGAAGCTTTGTCAGGATCTAATATCTTCTCATTATGCTTTTTGACACATATTTAAACTAGATTGAGTGATCCAAAAGTGATGAGATTTGATGAAAACTGTCCATCTCATTGTCGAAGAAGATCTTCTTCTCTTTTACCAGTTGTATGACTTTATCTTTAAAGACAAAGCACTTTTCCAGAGGTTGAATTACGAGCCTATGATAGTTGTAGTAATTAGGGTCATTGGTCCTTCCAGCTTTGTTGGGACGCTTCATCTCTGGGAGTTTAATGATCTTATGGTCAAGGAGTTCATTGAAAATCTCAGCAACATCAGAATCAAGGAAAGGGTATTCTTTTTCTTGCATCTCTTTTAAAGTTTTCTGATTTGAACGTGCTCCAGAAGTCGTCTTCACACTTTTATTCTTGTTCACCTTTATGGTAACCTTCATAGGAGACACATCAATATTCATAGACTTCTTGTTGTCATTTTTGGGGTCAAACTTGCCCTATCTTTTGGGTTCCTGCTTATAGGTTCATGGATAGGCGCTGATCCCTTTCTAGTAGAAGACATTCTCAACTCCATATCATGAGCACGGATAGCTAGCTCTTCAAAGGATTTAGGCTTAATGCCTTGCAAGATGTAGAGAAGCTCCCAGTGCATTCCTTGGATGCACATCTCTATTGAAGAAGCTTCGCTGAGCCTATCTTTGCAGTTTAGGCTAGCATTTATCCATCGATTGATAAAGTCAATGACTGGTTCATCCTTTCTTTGTCGAGTATTTGTGAGCTCAACCATGCTCACTATACGCTTTGTGCTATAAAAGCGATTTAGGAACTCGTGTTCCAACTGCTCCCAACTATCGATAGAGTTACACTCAAGGTTTGTATACTAATCAAAGGTATTTCCCTTTAGGGAATGAACAAACTTCTTGACAAGATAGTCACCATAAGTTCTAGTATTATTACATGTCTCAACAAAGTGTGCGACATGTTTTTTCGGGTTCTCTTTGCCCTCAAATTATTAAAATTTAAGTGTTTGATAATCGGCAGGCATTTTAAGGCTATCTATCCTCGCAGTGTAGGGCTTAGCATATGCAAATGAACATTTGGTGACAACATCATACTTGTCTTTGAGAGTACTTTTGATGAATTCCTTCAATTTCTCAATCGGTATCATCCCTTCAGAAGAAACTTGTACCTCTTTAGTCAGTGGTGCTTGCTTCACAGGATATTTTATCTCGTAATCTTTTGGAGCTTTTCTTGGTGCATGGCTAGATTCTGCATCTATCAGATCGCCAAACCTATCCACTATTTTATCAATTCGAGCCTCTTGATTCTAAACATATTTGGTCAGGCCCTCAATTGCCTTTGTCATATTTGCAAGCTGCTCCTCCATAGATGAGGCATCAGTCACCATCACTTGCATGATTATTGGAGACGTTGGAGAGTAACATGGATTGTCGCATAAGTTAATCTTCGAAGTGCTTAACTTATGCGATGTAAGTGGAGATGACGCATTTGTTGAACGACCATCGCTCTTTGTGCTAGAGTATTTGGAACCAGAGTGCTCAAGTAGAGCTAGAGTCCTCTTAAGCGATTCTGCCACATTGCTTCCTCCTTTTGAATCACTTGCATTGGACTTTGTTCCTTTTGGGGTTAAAGATCCAAAAATTAGGGTTGGTTTGGACGACACTAGATATGTTTGTTATCCTAGCAAGCTTGCCTTGCTCCTTGTAACAGCTCCTAAGCTTCCAAAAGTAACACTAAGGATGCTTTCCACTTCAGCAGAGAACTTTGAATCAATAGCCTTGGAAGTAGTTAATTGAGAGTTGACCTTCTTGGAAGTCATTTCAGTATTGTTGAACTTTACAGTTGGAAAAGTTGAGGTGAGAGGTAGAGATTGTCCCATAGGGCATGTCAAAATTTATTGGACAATAAAATTTTGAGGCCAAAAATAAATAATCGAGACAAGAAAATATTGCAACAATCAATTTATTAATTTGAATATGTGAGTGTTACAATCTCTATGAATCCTCTGATTCGCCTTTTCAAATATAAATTCAAGAGCTTGAAGCTTGATCTTGAATTTGAACTTGATTTCAGGGACTTGATCTTGACTTGTGGTTGAATTCAAGGGATTTTGAGCTTATTCTTGAATATTGCGTTCTTGATCTTGAATCTTGATGAACTTGATTTGAATGCTTGAGCTTTGTAGAGAAATTACAGCGTATGATTCACGTGCTTTCTCTTGCTTCTTGTTCGAGTTCTGAGGGTGTTATTTTTTGAATTATGAGACCCCTATTTATAATTGTAGGAAAGAAAGAGTCATGATAAATATGGACTTCCTTTGACCAATCAGATTTAAGTGATGTGACGCCTTTTTATGGGCTTTTATTTCATAGGCTCGCTGTATTATTTTGACATGTGGCATGGTCCTATTGGCTTCTTCACTTGACTTGGCATGCCACATCATTTGACACGTGACACTTATTTGGACCTCTAGAATATGACAATATCTTGGGCTTATTAAAGTGGGCTCATCATTTGAAGCCCAAATCAATGGGCTAGCCCAATAAAAATTAGGTTTTAATTAAATCCATATAAGTTTGGACTTAAATAATTAATCTAATTATATTAATCCACAATATTTATTTGGGACTAATATATTTTGAATTTAATATAATTCAAATTTTGTACAAATTTAAATTGAAAAAAATTGCATCGCCCACATGGTCACTTGAAAAGTGAAGTAGTGACTTGAAAATATTTAAGTGTGGTTAGTTGAAAGGTGAAATTTTGTTTTAAATTTAGTTAAGTGTGGTCACTTGAGAAGTGAATTAGTGACTTGAAAATGTTTGTATTTAGTTAGTTGAGATATGAACTTGTATTTTGAATTTGGCTAAGTGTGGTCACTTGAGAAGTGAATTAATGATTTGATAATGAACAAGTGTAGTCACTTGAGAAGTTAATTGGTGACTTGTGTTTTGCACTTAGTTATTTGAAAGGTGACCTTGTGTTTTGAAAATAATTATGTGTAGTTATTTGAGAATGTGAACTTGTGTTTTGAAAATGGCTAAGTCTAGGGACATTAAATGTAAACTAGTTACTTGAAATTGATTAAGAATAATGTTCTGAAATGTAAACTAGTTACTTGAAATTGATTAAGAGTAATGTAGTCACTTGAGAGGTGAACTTGTGTTTTGAATCTAGTTAAGTGTGGTCACTTGAGAAGTGAAGTAGTGACTTAAAAATGTTTAAGTGTGGCTAGTTGAAAGGTGAATTTATTTTTTGAATTTAGTTGAGTGTGGTTACTTGAGAAGTGGAGTAGTGACTTGAAAATGTTTAAATGTGGTTTGTTGAAAGGTGAATTTGTGTTTTGAAATTTGTGTTTTGAATTTCGTCAAGTGTGGTCACTTGAGAAGTGAAGTCGTGACTTGAAAATATTTACGTGTGGTAGTGGAAAGGTTAATTTGTGTTTTGAATTTAGTTAAGTGTGGTCACTTGAGAAGTGAAGTAGTGACTTGAAACTATTTAAGTGTGGTTAATTGAAAGGTGAACTTTTATTTTGAATTTAGTTAAGTGTGGTCACTTGAGAAGTGAATTAGTTAATTGAAAATGTTTGAATTTAGTTACATGAGAGATGAACTTTTGTTTTGAATTTAGTTAAGTATGGTCACTTGAGAAGTGAATTAATGATTTGATAATGATCAAGTATAGTCACTTGAGAAGTGAATTGGTGACTTGTGTTTTGAACTTAGTTATTTGAAAGGTGACCTTGTGTTTTGAAAATGATTATGTGTAGTTTTTTGTGAATGTGAACTTGCATTTTGAAAATGGTTAAGTCTAGGGACTTTAAATGTAAACTAGTTACTTGAAATTGGTTAAGAATAATATTATGAAATGTGAACTAGTTACTTGAAATTGATTAAGAATAATCTAGTCACTTGAGAGGTGAACTTGTGTTTTGAATTTAGTTAACTTTGGTCACTTAAGAAGTGAAGCAATTACTTGAAAATATTTTAGTGTGGTTAGTTTAAAGGTGAATTTTTGTTTTGAATTTAGTTAAGTGTGGTCACTTGAGAAGTGAAATAATGATAGTTACAAATTTTAACACTTAAACAATTTTTGTCCTTGTGTGTGAGCTATTTGCAGTTATGCAATAATGAGTTTAGAATTTGATATTACTAATAATCTACAATTTTAATATATATATATATATATATATATATATATATATATATACTTGAAACTAATTAAAATGAAACTACCTTTGAGTCATTGGATTAGTAGAAGATTCTCAATGATTGAGTTAGGTATTTGACAAACATAGTGATTAATATTAACCTAATCTGAGCTTTTAGAATTAACTACATGCATGTTGGCATTAGTTTAAGTTAAATTTTAGTGAAGAGGCACTATATTGTCTCTTCAGAGGTTGCAAGTGCTTTGAGATAATTTTTTAGACACTTAATTTGATCTTAGAATACTTTTAGATTAGTACTGCTAATTAATTAAGATGATAGGGGGGAAGGGAGCTTCTCTTATCTTCTTTGCTTGAAGAAAATATGACTTCTGTAACTGATGGATCTTAATTGAAAATTAGTGGCTACTAGAGATAGTTTTATCAAATATATATGTTTAGCAATTCTTCATAGGATAGTTTGCACAAGTTACACCATAGTGTTTTGTTACAAATCTAGTTAAGTCCATAGGATAGGTGTTGTATGTTTTGTAGTTTATTTTGGAACATTGATAAATTTGTGTTAATGATTTGACTTTAGTGTTTGTGTTCTTATGATGGTTGATTACCTATTAAATTTGATTGGTGGGTTGTATTGAGTAGGTTTGATGGAATGTATCATATATATATGCTGCGATTTTTTTTCAAAATTATCATAAAAAACAACCACTTGTTGTCGCTTTTTAAGAAATTTACCAGAAAAACCAATCACTTGTGGTCGGTAATCTGAAAATTCTTAGAAAAGCAACCACATGTGGTCGTTTTTTAAAAAACTTACCAGATAAACCGACTACATTTGGTCGCTAATCTGAAAAATTTTAAATACGTGACCACTACTAAATTACAGTTGTCTATGCCTTGTTTTCCTTTTTCCCTAAGGAAAGAATGCATAAGGTTTGTTAGTTGGAGATAAGATGGTAATAAAAATACTTATCTACTTCATTGTAACGACCTAAAAATTTGATGAAATATGTGAAATTTGTTATTTTATTTGATTTGAATGTTTAATCACTCCCCTTAGTTGCATTATGATATTTTTGAGGTGTGGGAGTGATTGACATGATTTTTGATGCATTTTGGTATCATTTATGTGATATTGTGGTTTTCGATGGCTTCGAGAGCCTTATTTTAGACTTATGGGGATATCTTTTGATCCGTGCGATGGATGGCTAGACGGACTATGCTAGCAGCTCTGGAATATTGATTTAAGGCAAGGTAGACCTTTGGTTCGGGTTCTGATGCACCGAGCTCATTTCTACTTATTAGTCGAAAAGTTGAAAAATAAAAAATATGAGTGTGGGACCCCCATTTGATCGAAACGACCTCAGATGGAAAATCTAACTTTACTCGCAGACCCAGAATGTCAATTTTAGGATGTTAGCATGTTTGGTATGATTTTATGACTTTTAAATCTCATTTCGACCCTCGGTTTGAAAAATTATGATTTCGGAGATCAATTTTATGAAAATGACCATTTTTTGAAAATACGATAATGCCATCGCATCCAAAACATCAAATTTAGTACGGTTGCATAGTTTATTTGCATATATCGGACTCCAAATAAATCCCGAGCACCCAGTCGAAGTTTGTATTGACTTTTAAACAAAAACCAGCTTTTTAACCACAGCTGTGCAGAAAAATCTGCAATAATAAATAGTTTTTTTGGCCTATTTTGCTCATTTTCATCTTATCTTTTGAGAGTTAAACCCTAAAATAGTGTGGTAACTTAAAAGTAAAGTTTGTGAGAGCTTGGGAAGTTAGATTAACACCTTTTTCTTGGTTTTATTATGGATTAAAGATAAGAATTCACCATTTTCTTAGTAATTTCTTGATTAATTTCTCAAAATTTCAAAAATCTTAGGGCATGATTTTAAATCCAAATTTTACTCTTTTTCACTTGAATAATGTTTTTATCTTATAATTACTAGTTTTCATCAATTTAACCTTCAAAACAACTCCGATTCTTGATTTTGACCCGGATTTCAAACATTTTTCCTGGTAAAGCTCAAAAATGGGTTTTCTTCAATTTGAACCCCATTTTTGACTCGATTTAACATGGGTTTTCAACTGTAGGCTCCTAAAAATATGGGGTACATGTTTTTGAAGTATAGTTCCGATTTTGTCCTTTTTTTTTGGAAACCCATTTTGGGGATCCATTTTGACCCCGAACCAGAAGTAGTCAGTACGGATGTTGTTGGTTTTGTCTTGATGCATAGATTTCATATTTTATGTTTTTAGTGGTGTTTGGAATTGTTTGTGAAAAGTAAGATTGTGGGTTAAAGTGTAGCGGACCGGTTTCAGCTTTCGAGGTAGGTTATGGCTGAACACTTTTAGACTGGACTGGATAGTAAATGATGATACAAAATGAATGTTAAGGGTGAGAACTAATTATAAAAAATAGCTATTTATGTGTTGTGCCCGTGTGGGGGCCTATTTGTGATATAATTGTCGAAATTGAGTAATTATGTGATATGTGTGACCGTGTGGGGTCCTAGGTGATATTAATGGCCTTGAATACATGTGAATAATTGGGTTGTATTGTTAATATTCTTAATATGGTACCATTAGTGTATTTGATTATATTCATACTTTATTTGGCATATGAGACATGTAGAAATCTGTGGATAAAACTGAAATAATGAATGGATATTGGCTCACATGGTTGTGGAAATATATCATTATGGTTGGTTGTAAAAATACTCATTGTGATTGGTTGTGAGAATTACATCGTCATATCATACTCATTCATGAAAGAATGGTACCACTGTGGTAATATCTGAGAAAGATTGGCAATACCTTTTTAAAACCCTCCCCAAGGAATATGCTGAGGAGGAGATAATGTAACACCTTATAAAATCCTTTTTGAGGGATGTGCTGGAAAGGAGATATGAGATATAGGAATTGTATACGGGTTGACAAACCTTTTATGGGTCCTATGTCGGGAAGCTTTAGCTCCGTAGGTGTATACGGGGATCATGCGACGACCTCGTGGATCATCATCATCATATACATTGCACTTACTTTATTATGTTTATGTTGTGTTGTATTGTCTTATTGAATTATCATCTATGTATTTGTCTTACCTTACTTTACGTGTATTTGATGATCTTGTATCTACATGTTTCTCTTGTTTTATTTATATATGATATAATGTATACTTGTCTTCTATATCTTGGTGTGTTGTTGTAATATATGTGAGATATATTAGAACTATTAGTGCAAGCGGTGTGGGCTACTGTTGTGGGATATTTTTTAATTACAAGTGATGTTTCCTTAGTGTATATTTTGTATGCTTTATTTACTACTTTGCTTGGTTGACCTATGATACTTACTGAGTGCAAGTAGACCGTACTTATGCCTACTGCACCCTTTTGGTGCAGGTCCTATATCGAGTGCACCTTAGCTTGCTTGACTCAGGCAATTGTTGGAGCTTTCATGGTAGCGGTTGGACATTCATGCATACGATGTTCACCTCTATCTTTCTATTATAGTTATGTCTTTATTAGTATTTGAAGACATATATTATTTCTTTATCATTATTTTTTTGATGTATTTGACTCTTGGATTGTATTAATAGTTCTTACACTATTAACACCTGGTTTTGGGCATGATTGGTATTTTGGATACGTTTTTTCCGCATGTTATGATTACTTATATGGTTCGGCTTCATTCTAGAAGCCTTACCTTGGTATATTTCTGTCTTTTCCTCTTTTTGTATCAATTTAGGTAATAGGCTTACTTGTCAAGGTACGCCGTGACAAGTGCCATCATGACCCTCTTTTGTGTGTCATAACAAATTGGTATCAGAGCAGCCAGGTTTCATTGGTCTCAACGATGTAAAAATGGGATATCTAATAGAGTCTATCTTTGAGAGGCTATAGGATGTCTTTAGGAAACTTCCCTTATTTTATTTTTTATCATGTGAAGTTCTTTTATACCTTGTATTCTGAGTTATGTTTCATTCTTTTTGTGTGATTGATGTGGCTTACACTACATCTTATCAATTGAGAGATGCAAAAAGTGATTGATGGAGGTCGCTTGTCAGTTGTAGACCCCGGGATTCTCCGGAGATAACTTGGAATCAGTTCATCGAGGCTTTTATAGAGAGATTTGTACCTTTCAGTTTGAGAATATCGTATGTGGGATGAGTTTGATCATTTGGAGTAGGGCTCTATATCAGTTTTTGAGTATAAGGCATGCTTCTATGTGCTTGTCAGATATTCCTATGATAGCATTTCTATAGAGTCTGAGAAGGTTTGAAAGTTCATAAAGGCTTTGGTTATTTCTCTTTAGTTAGCTACGTCTCAGATGGTTGTGTTTGGGGCTTCTTTTCAAAGTATTTTAGATCATGCTAAGATGACAGAGGGTATTCTTAGTGCATCTCAAGGAGACGCTAAGAAGGTATGATGTTTTGGTGAGTTCAAAAGTCAGACCACTCGAGGTAGAGATTTTAAAGGTTCTCATGGATACCATGGTAGACTAGTGCAGGTGGCATTACAAAGTTAAGGTGGTGGACCTTTTAGTCCAGCAGTTCAGGGTATGTCGTTCAAGCCTAGTTGTACCTTCTCTTTTTGAGACTGGTTGTAGAGGTTGTTATATATATGATAAGATACTAGAGATGTAAGGGGTAGAGGTAGTAGAGCTCGTGGGGGTGGTCATGGGACCACTCAGGCAGTTGGTAGTTGTGGGGATACCCAGGCAGCTGGTAGTCGTGGTCAGTGTTACACTATACCAGTCAGATCTGAGGCAGAGGCTTCAGATGCTGTGATCTCAGGTATTATTCCATTTGTTTCAGACCTGCATCTATATTATTTGATTCTAGATCAACTTTCTCCTATGTTTCTGTGTATTTTGCTTTGAATTTTGATTCTGTTAGTGAGCCTCTTTTCATGCCTATTTATGTATCTACCTCGGTAGGTGATTCTTTAGTAGTGGATTGGGTACATCGATCTTGTGTTGTGACCTTTGCCAGGTGTAAGACTTTGGTAGACTTGCTTGTGTTAGATATGATCAATTTTGATAATATTTTGGGTAAGGATTAGTTGTCTCCTTATCATGCTATCTTAGATTATTTTGCCAAGACTGTGACTTTAGCTTTGCTGGGTGTGCCAAGGATAGCTTGAAAGGAACACTTTATTTGGGTCCTAAGAAGATTAATCTTATGTTCAGTCTCATAAATTGGTTGAGAGGGGATGTTTATCTTACTTGGCCCATATTTGTGACACCAGTGTTGTTTTGCCTCCTTCATTGGATTTTGTCCGTGTTGTCCATGAGTTTATGGATGTGTTCCCTACAGACTTGTCTGGTATACCTCCAAATAGAGATATTGATTTTAGTATTAATGTTGAGCTGGGCATCAAGCCCATTTCTATTCTTTCTTATAGAATGGCCCCAACAGAGTTGAGGAAATTGAAGGATTATTGGCAGGATTTGTTGGATAAGGGATTTATTCGACCTAGTGTTTCACCTTGGGGTGCGCTTGTCTTGTTTGTGAAGAAAAAATATGGGTCTATGCGGATGTGTATTGATTATCAACAGTTGAATAAGGTGATGGTTAAGAATAAGTATCCTCTTTCTCCCATCGATGATTTTTTTATCAGCTTCAGGGTGTTGTATTGTTTTCAAATATTGAATTGAGGTTTGGTTATCACCAGTTAAGGATTAGAGCTTCGGATATCCTAAAGACAACTTTTCAGACTCGATATGGTCATTATGAGTTCTTGGTCACGTCTTTTGGGTTGACCAATTCTCCTGCTGCGTTCAAGGAGTTGATGAACCAGGTGTTTCGATCGTATCTCGAATTTTTTATTATTATATTTATAGATGATATCTTGGTGTATTCCAAGAGTGAGGTTGAACTTGAGGAACTTTTGCGGATTGTGCTTTAGAGATTGAGGGATGAGAAGTTGTGTGTTAAGTTCTCTAAGTGTGAGTTTTGGTTAGAGTCTATTTCTTTCTTGGGTCGTGTGGTGACTAAGGAAGGTATTATGGTTGATCTTGCTAAGATTGTCGTGGTTCATGATTGGGCTAGATCTACTTCTCCCATTGAGATTCTAATTTTTTTTGGCTTGGCAGGTTATTATTGGTTTTTTATTGAGGGTTTCATCCATTTGCACTCCATTGACCAAGTTGACTCAGAAGAAGATTTCCTTCCAGTGGTTTGATGCTTATGAGGCAACCTTCTAAAAGCTCAAGGATTTGTTGACTTTAACTCCTATATTGGCTTTCCCTAAGGAGGGCGTGGGCTTTTCGTGTTTTGTGATGCTTCAGGTGTTGGGTTAGGTGCTGTGTTGATGCAGAAGGGCAAGGTGATTGCTTATGCATCTTGTCAGTTGAAGCCTCATGAGAGGAATTATCTTACACATAATTTGGAGTTGTGTTTTCTTTGAAGTTGTGGAGGCACTACTTGTATAGAGTCTGTTGTGAGATCTCCTCAAATCATCGTAGCCTTCACTACTTCTTCACCCAGCGAGATCTTAAAATGAGGCAGCGCCGTTGAATTGAGTTGCTTAGGGATTATGACTTGGCTATTCTTTACCATGTGAGCAAGGCTAATATAGTTACGGATATCTTGATCCAGAAGTCATCTAGCATGAGTAGCTTGGTGTATCTTTTGGTGCATGAGAGGCTTTTGGCCTTAGAGATTCAATATTTAGTTAACCAGATGGTTACGCTTAATATTTTGACATTGGGGCCTGTTTTGGCATTTGTGGATGCTAGATCTTCCTTGATAGAGCAGATTCAAGCTCATCAGTTTAATGATGTTGGATTGAGGTCAATTCAAGATAAGGTATTAGGTAGGGAGGCTAAGGAAACCTTACTTGATTCAGATGGAATTTTGTTAATTAGAGGCAGAGTTTGTGTGCCGAGAGTGGTTATTGGATTAGGTTGATCTTGGAGGAGGCCTATTGTTCCAAATATTCTATCCATCCAAGTATGACTAAGATGTATCGTGATTTGAGACAACACTACTGGTGGGGTGGTATAAGGCGAGATATAGCGTATTTTATAGATTGTTGGCTTTATTGCCATTAGGTGAAGTCCGAGCATATAAGACCTGGTGGATTGCTTCAAAGGTTATCCATTCTCGAGTGAAAGTGGGAACGGATCACTATGGACTTTGTGACTGGATTTCCTCATACATCTCATAGTTCTGATAGTGCTTGGGTCATCATGGATCAATTGACCAAGTTAACTCATTTTATTCTGGTTAAGGTCTCATTCAGTGATGAGAGGTTAGCCCATATCTTCATTCGTGAGATTATGCGTCTGCATGGTGCATCAGTGTCCATTATTTCAAATTGAGGTATTGTGTTCTTATCTCACTTTTGGAAGGCTTTTCAGGATGATTTAGGTACTTGGGTTGATCTTAGCATAGCATTTTACCCACCAGATTGATGGCCAGATAGAGCGGACTATCCAGATTTTGGAGGATGTGCTTCGCGCATGCTTGATGGATTTTGGTGGCTAGTGGGAGCAGCATTTGGCTTTAGCAGAGTTGTATATAATAATAGCTACCATCCCAGTATTGATATGGCTCCTTTTAAGGCATTGTATGGTAGGAGTTGTCGCTTCCTAGTGGTTTGGTTCGATGTTTCAGAGGTGAGACCTCAAGGTACGAACTTGCTTTGTGAATCTTTGGATAGAATCTGGGTCATTCAGGATAGACTTTGAGCAGCTCAAAGTAGGCAGAAGTGCTATGCTAATCGTAGACTTCATGCCTTGAGATTTGGTGTTGGTAATCTTGTTTTTCTTCGAATTTCACCCATGAAGGGTGTGATAAAATTTGGGAAGAATGGCAAGCTTAGTCCCAGGTATATTGGTCCATTTGAGATTCTTCGGACTATTGGTGATGTGGCTTATGAGTTGGCTTTGTCCCCTGATATATCAGCTGTTCATCTAGTTTTTCATGTTTCTATGATTCGCTGTTACATTCCGGATGAGTCTCATATTATTCCTTGGGAGTCGGTTCAGTAAGATAAGCGGGTGTCCTTTGTTAAGGAGCCAGTTTCTTTTTTGGCTAGGGATGTTAGGCGTTTGTACTCTAGAGTTATTCTTGTGGATAGGGTTCAGTGGCAACATCGACTTATAGTTGAAGCTACTTGGGTGGTCGAGTCTAATATGTGTAGTTCTTATCCTTAGTTTGAGGACGACCTAGATTTTTAGTGGTGGATGATGTAACGATCTAAAAATTTGATGAAATATGTAAAATCTGTGATTTTATGTGATTTAACTATTTTACCCCTCTCCATAGTTGCATTATAATATTTCTGGCTGTGGGGGTGATTGACATGATTTTTGATGCATTTTGGTATCATTCATGTGATGTTGTGGTTTTTTATGGCTTCGAGAGCCTTATTTTAGACTTATGGGGATATCTTTTGATTCGTGTGACAGATGGTCAAACGGACTGCGCCAGTAGCTCCAGAATATTAATTTTAGGCTGGGTAGATCTGTGGTTTGGGTCCCGGTGCACCCACGCTCATTTCGACCTATTGATTGGAAAGTTGAAAAATTAGAAATATGAATGTGGGACCCCTATTTGATCGAAACGACCTCGGATGGAAAATCTGACTTCACCAGCAGATCCGAAATGTCGATTTTAGGGTGTTAGCATGTTTGGTATGATTTTAAGGGTTTTAAATTTCATTTTGACCCTCGGTTTGAAAAATTGTGATTTCGGGTTTTGGGGGTCAATTTTGTGAAAATAATATTTTTTAAAAAATATGATATCGGCATCGCATTCGAATCATCGAATATAGTATGGTTGCATAGTTCGTTTGCATATATCGACTCCAAATGAATTTCAAGTACCCTGTCGAAGTCTGAATTGACTTCTAAACAAAAACCAGCCTTTTAACCACAACTCTGGAGAAAAATCTGCAATAATAAATAGTTTTTTTTGGCCTATTTTGCTCATTTTTCATCTTTCCTCTTGGAAGTTAAACCCTAAAATAGTGTCGGAGCTTAAAAGTAAAGTTTGTGAGAGCTTGAGAAACTAGATTAACACTTTTTTATTGGTTTTATTACGGACTAAAGGGAAGAATTCACCATTTTCTTGATTAATTTCTCAAAACCCCAAGAATCTTAGGGCATGATTTTAAACCAAAATTTGACTCTTTTTCACTTGAATAATGTTTTTATCTTATAATTACTAGTTTTCCATCAATTTAACTTTCAAAACAACTCTGATTCTTGATTTTAACCTTGATTTCAAAGAATTTTTCCAGTAAAAGCTCAAAAATGGGTTTTCATCGATTTGAATCCTGTTTTTGACTCTATTTAACTTGGGTTTTCAACTCTAGGTTTCTAAAATATGGGGAACATGTTTTTGAAGTAAAGTTCCGTTTTGCCTTTGTTTTTCAGAAACCCATTTTAGGGGTCCGTTTTGACCCCGAACCAAAATTAGTCAATACGGGTGTCGTTGGTTTTGTCTTGATGCATAGATTTCATATTTGATATTTTTATTGGAGTTTGGGATTATTCGTAAAAAGTAAGGTTGCAAGTTCAAGTGTGGCAGACCGATTTTGGCTTTCAAGGTAGGTTATGGCTGAACTCTTTCAGACTGGGCTGGGTAGTAAATGATGATACAAAATGCATGTTAAGGGTGAGAACTAATCATCAAAAATGGATATTTATGCATTATTCCTATGTGGGGGCCTATATGTGATGTAATTATCGAAATTGAGTTATTATGTGATATGTGTGACCGTGTGGGGTCTTAGGTGATATTAATAGACTTAAATACATATGAATAATTGAGTTGTGTTTTTAAGATGCTTATTATGGTACCATTGGTGTATTTTGATTATATTCATACTTTATTTGATATATTATACATGTGGAAATCCGTGGATGAAACTAAAATATTGAGTGGATATTGTCTCACATGGTTGTGGAAATATATCATTGTGGTTGGTTGTAAAAATACTCATTGTGATTGGTTGTGAGAATTACATCCTTATATCATACTCATTCATGAAACATTAGTACCACTGTGGCAACATCTGAGAAACACTGGCAACACCTTTTTAAAACGCTCCCCGAAGAATGTGTCGGGAAGGAGATATTGTAATACCTTATAAAATACTTTCCAAGGGATGTGATGGAAAGGAAATATGAGATATGTGAATTGCATAAGGGTGGACGAACCCTCCATAGGTCCTACGTTGGGAAGCTTTAGCTTCGTAGGTGTATACGGAGATTGTGCGATGATCTCGGAGGTTGTGCAATGACCTCGTGCATCATCATTATCATTATTGTCATCATCATCATTATCATATACATTGCATTTACTTTACTGTGTTTATGTTGTGTTGTATTTCCTTATTAACTTGTCATCTATGTACTTGTCTCAGCTTCCTTTACTTGTATTTGATGATCTTGTATCTACATGTTCTCTCTTATTCTATTTATATGTGACATAATGCATACTTGTGTTCTATATCTTGGTGTGTTGTTGTAATATATGTGAGATATATTAGAACTGTTAATGCAAGCGGTGTGGACTATCGTTGTGGGATATTTTTTGATTGCAGGTGACGTGCCCTTAGTGTATATTTTGTATGCTTTATTTACTACTTTGCTTGGTCAGCCTCTGATACCTACTGAGTACAAGTAGACTGTACTCATGCCTACTGCGCCCTTTCGGTGCATGTTCTAGCTCGAGTGTGACTCAACTTGCATGACTCAGGCGATTGTTGGAGCTTCCACGGTAGCGGTTGGACATTCATACATCCGATGTTCACCTCTATCTTTCAATAGGAGTTATGTCTTTATTAGTATTCGGAGACATATATTATTCCTTTGTGGTTATTTTTTCGATGTATTTGACTCTTGGATTGTATTAGTAGTTCGTACACTATTGACACCTGGTTTTGGGCATGATTGGTATTTTGGATAAGTTTTTTTCGCATTGTTACGATTATTTATATGGTTCGGCTTCATTCTAGAAGTCTTACCTTGGGATGTTTCTGTCTTTTCCTTTTTTCATATCTGTTTGGGTGATAGGCTTACTTGTCAAGGTACGTCGCGACAAGTGCCATCATGATCCTCGTTTTTGGGTCATGCCATTTATGATTCTTTTGAAGTTTGTTGCTAAGAAAATATTGCAATTTCTTGTTTCATGCATTGGGCTAATTGTTAAGATTTTAATTAAATTGAAGATTGTTTTCTTGGGTTCTGAAGATTAAAGAAAATTCTATGTTCTAGAGATATGATGAAATGCTCCATTGAAAGTTGGCAATAGTTGTGCTTCAAGCATGGCACATTAACTAGAGCAAATGTATTAGTATATTAAATTTTGATCTCCAACATAAGCAAAGGTGCTCTCTAGAGATCAATCTGTCAGTCAGAAGTTGTCTCACCACTAGAACCTCAAAGAGCGTTTTCATAGTTTATATATAAGTTGTTTGAAACAACATACCTAGTATATTCCCACAAAGTAGGGTCAAGGGAGAATATATACATATATTGTTTGAGGATAAATATATAATCAATGCATGCTTCTATTTGTCGTTGTATTACAGTGACGTTAGAACAAGTTTGACTCTTTGTTTGACGTAATTAAAAAGTAACAGACAAGTATTGTAGAATCTACCAACAGTGATAATGAGCTTATGAAAATATTCACCTTGAGAAAATGGGTTCAAGGTGACTGACCTGTAGATTTTCTTGGAGGAATATTTATTGATTTGGTGGTCTGTTATCACTTGGGTTTTTGGCCTCAACATCATGAATGTTATAAGTTAAAAGTTTCACTTGTACTATTTTCATATGTTATTAGCATAGTCAAGAATCTCAGAGTTGTTACAATTATATATTTAATACTTCAAAACAGTTCTTTTTTAATTAAAAAAAAGGTTTTCATACCAGTTGAAATGAAATTTATTCTTGCCTCAAAGCTATATATTTTATTTACAGAAAAGTTGTACATGAAGCCTTTTTGAGGATTGGGTTATTCAAAGTAATTTTAAGAAGACATCTTTTCTATTGTCATGCATACTTTCTAAAGCTCGAAGTAACGAACGCGGCCTGGATGACTTGGGTCATATTATTGGGATCAACTTATTGTATACTGGCAGTCTCTAGAGTTTCAAAAGAAGAGCGCCCAGACAAAGGCAACTCGAAAGTCCAAGAAGAGTGGCTCACTACATACGTGTGGTTTGATGTCCAGGGAAAAACTAAGAGGAAATTGGTAATTAATGATGAAGAGGATGAGGATGAGGATGAGGATGAAATGGAGTATTAGGCGGTGGTGTTATTTTAGTTTTGGATTCTATTAGTGAGTGTTTGGAAGAACTTGTTTTGCTACTTGTTTGCATACTTTTTATACTTGTTTGCATATTGTTTAAGTTGGATGGATATGTATGAAGTTTGGTTGCTTAATTTTAATGTTTGAATTGTTTTGGAAGCATTTTCTTATTGTTTTGCTAGTTGTTATTGGTTGTACGTTGATTTTTTATTGAAATATTTAATTTTGGTGCAGTAAAATATTAAAAATAATACCATATTAGCGAGGAATTTAAGGAGGGATATCCCTCAAAATATTGAAATATTTATTTTTTATTTAACTTAGCGAGGGATATCCCTCAGTATATTTAAATTTATAATTTTTATTAATTTTCACATACCAATGGTCGTCCCTCACTAAATAATAAATTAATATTATATATATTTTTAATATAACAAGAGACGTCTCTCACTAAATAATAAATTAATATTATATATATATATTTTTAATATAGCAAGGATTGCCCCTCACTAAATTATAAATTAATAGTATTATATATATTTTTAATATAGCAAGGGACATCCCTCACTACGTTATATTTTTTTAAAAACTGTGAGATCAAAATAGCGATGGGGGAGTGTCGGGGTCTGTCACCACTTTGTGAGGGTCTCCCTCACTAATAATTAGTAAGACTCAAATTAGCAAGACACTTTGTAGCGATGACTGTCCTCACTAAATCTTGATTATTGAGGGACGTCCCTCACTAAATCTCACTAAATCGCAAGGCTAAAACAAGACTTTTTAATAATGTCGCCACCTAATTAGTTCTATGGTGAATTAGGACACTTATTATTAACTAAGTGAAAAGAAAAATAAGGACTTCATTTTGGATCTATGCAACTTAAAAGATTCTAGGTAAGGATTCTAATTATCCTAAAGGGAAGGGACAAGACATCCTACAGGATACGCTAACTACGGTTAACCGAACAAACTTAGGTTAAATAATTAAAGCCAAAAGTGAGTGCTAAGGAAAATTGAAAAAAAACAAAAAGGCCGAACAAGTATAAACATTTTTTTCAAGCCTGAAATTAGTAACAAATTAAACTTGAAAATCTTTTATATTTACATTAGTAACTACCTGAAATTAGTCAAAGTTAGTACTGCTTTTGTTGGCTTTGTCTTAGTGACTACATCTAGCAAGCCGTGACTTTTAAGCCCGTTAAAAATGAGAAAAAGGGCGCCTCTTTTCACGGTTAGAATAACTACACACATTGGCTCAACTAAAGTACGTATTAACTTCTGATAGGACCCTTACTTGGGTAAAAAGATTCAATCTTCCATACAGTCAATAAGCTATATGAAATTCTTATATATTTCGGTTGGTTTTCCGATATTAACTTATAGGTTAGGATGGTTGTACAGATGTCACAACCCAAATGGCCGTGAATGGCACCCACACTAATCTTCCTGTGGGAGAACCATCTAAATCAAACCATTACCCAATCACTTAATCAATATTAAGATGATATTATTATAAAATCAACATAATAACAATAATTCAAGACTAATCGTTATTAATGCGGAATTCAAATAAACTACTTGGTAAAATCCCCAAGACCCGAAAATCATCATACAAGAACTACTAATAAAGATCATGTCTAAAGAGATATCCAAAAATAAAGTAAATAAAAAAAATGTTCCCATTGTTCGAAAGATAGACAAGAACAAATAAGATGACCCACGGCAGCCTGGAGACGAAGTGCTCACCCTTGGATCAAGATCTGCTATCAAACACTAGAGGTGAGGTCATGTCTGAGCCTCTAGAACACTTGTTGCACTCAACAAAAGAAGAGTGGGTAGTATCAGTACAACTCACTATGTACTGGTAGGTATCATAGGCCAACTCAATTTAATAGCATGTACACAATATAAATCAAATAACAAGTAGACAGGCATCATCACATAACAAATATTCAATGAATCAATAATAAAACAACAATAGGTCAAACAGTGCTCACAATAAGCTACATAACCATCAAGTGTATCATCCATACTGTAAACATCCACAAAATCAACATAAATACGTAGACACATGCTATGAGACTTATTTTTTCCCAAACAGTCATGACCTGCAGGGAACAATCTATGTTCATGTACCGTACCGGCGTGGTACCTTATCCAACATATACATATCCGTACCGGCGTGGTACCCGATCAAACATATACATATCCGTACCGGCGTGGTACGCGATCCAACATATAAATATCCATACCGACGTGGTACCCGATCTAACATATAAATATCCACACCGATGTGGTACCCGATCCAACATATAAATATCCACACCGATGTGGTACCCGATCCAACATATAAATATCTGTACCGGCATGGTACCCGATCCAATATATAAATATCTGTACAGGCGTAGTACCTGATCAAACATATAAATATCCATACCGGCGTGGTACCCGATCCAACATACAACACAATGCTCCAAGTTTACAAGTACACTAAGGTCATAAGACTGTAACATCAAGTAAATTTTCTATAATCATTTATACACGCATCAGTAGTCCAAACATCAACAATTTCAAGCATATCCGAATACCAATCAACAAGTATCTAATTTAGGAGCATATACATAATTAAGTCGAGTCTAAACTCCAATTAAACCGTAACCTACCTCAACCAACGAATCCAAAAGTAGTTAGTCCACAAGCGCCTTGCCCTTCCTCCAAGTTTTGGAACGTTCAAAAATTGTTCCAACATAATATATTCTCTCCGTAAAACTACGAATCTAATAACACCTATTTTATAAGTTCTTACTCTAAAAACCTAGTTCGTTAACCTAATTTATCCATGTTCATATAACATAATGGAGGTTAAAGTTATCAGTAACCATTGTCTCACTTTAATCGATGTAACATTCTCTTAACCAACACTTTACACAAAAACATAAAAGTGCTCAAAGCAGTTAAGAACACATAACCAAAATTAAAGGTTTTCTGCTTAATCTTGGACCACGTGCACATTTTGCCTAAACATAAAACACAATATGATGACAATATTATTCCCTCCTAATCATTACACTATTATTAAACTCCTTAATTCCTTTTTCTATTTTTGTTCAACACTAAAGGCACCAACCCTCAATTTTACAAACAAAATATTTAGAATACATCTACTCAAAGCGGCTTACCAAACTGTCCAGATCTTCTTCAATGCTGCGATAGAGAGAAAAAAAAATAACACTGCTCTTTCTTGCCTTCTCTCCCTAATATCTGGTGATATTAATATTATAAATGGTTAACCCTAACCACTTAATATCATCCTTATATTAACCACATAAGTAAATAAATTATTATTTTGACCCATTAATTTATTAATTAAATAATTATTTAAAATACTCAAAACTTTCAAATACCACAAGAATTGGTACTACTCATCGGGCGAGTCATAATTCACGTACACCAACTACAGGGAGAGCTAGAATAGGAAAGATGAAAAGATTTTATAAGCGGCTGAGAGGGTCGTTACATCAGATACCAATTAAACAATCGTTCATCCCCCGAACGAGCAAACACAAGACAAGAAGGGGGAAAACAAGAAATTACCTAAATCCGCTAAAAGATGTGAATACTTGCTATGCATGTCTGCTTTGGTCTCCCAAGTGGCCTCCTCTATAGGAAGATTCTTCCACTGGACCTTCACAGACGCAATCTCCTTAGTACTCAACTTTTGAACAACCAAATACCTAGCTGAGCCTATGCGTGCCCCCTCTACCCCAGACTCAAAAGGTTCAATTAGCATACAACAACACAAGGCATATTCTTCTCCCATATATATTCAACCGTCCATTACCGGCATATAAATATAGGTGCATACTGGTGATAGGCGATGTGCATGTAGGAATGAATGCAACGTACACAATAAATATCACAAGTCATTATAATTATCCTCATTCATCATCGTAATCAACCTCTGAACTGGACGGATATCAACACATTATCAGTAGTATCCTCCAACCTTGCCGGGTATCAATAAATCATAAATATATCCTCCGGCTTTGTTGGGTATTAACGTCATCACAACAGTATCCTCCGACCATGAAGGGTATCAATATCATCACAATAGTATCCTCCGGCCTTGCCGAGTATCAATATCATCACAATAGTCATTACTGAATAATATACACTAAAATACTAAAAAAAATAGTCATATCACCATAGAACATCTATCTAGTCAATACTTACCAACTACTCTTTATTAGCTAACCAACACTTATTATAATAGAATCACTAGTTTGCTAGTCATCATATAACCTCTAGTTATTAGCCTAAACATTATCCTTCACATAATCCTTATTCACGGGATAGAAACTAAGCACTATTTATTTAATAGCCAACATCTAACATCTAGTCAAGGTTCATTACTAGACCAATACCGCCATTTATCAGCCATTCATTATTATCAACTAATCATCCTATATCCGTTAATCATTACTAGAAAACACATTACCACTTGTCATTTAACCATCTTTTATTAACTGACACCGTTTGTTATCTAACCATCATTTACCAACTAATTCTTGCTTAACTATTTATTAGTTAACCATTTAGCAACTATTCAAAGTTATTAACTAGTCATATTTTATTACCAACATCTCTCATTATCTAGCCTCATTAACATAGAACTCCTTGTTTATTGACTAATCCACATCACAAACTTAGTCATCAATACCAACTAATCTTCACCTATGCTAGATCCAACCTCACAATATGTCACGCATTACCCATCGCTAGCTACCATGTTTCAACTAAGCAAGATCCATTAACTAATACATTAGATTCCTAGCCATCAACTGCGATAGTCTCCTAATAGACAACTAGTTACCACATAGCTTAACCGTTAATTAGGCAGAACAGTTGTAAGATCATATTTTAGCTACAATCACATAAATTACCGATATAATACTCATGAATGTACCAAATCTATGCATTCCATCACCAGTATCCAATCAATAAAGTCATAAGCAATATACCACATCTTCCTCCGTCCCATACCAGAGAGATATGTATACAAACATATATGTATTCATAAATTGTAATCGTATTCTTTACACTGATAAACACTCCTCAGATATTTAATCATTATC
This sequence comes from Capsicum annuum, assembly GCF_002878395.1. Taxonomy (NCBI): domain Eukaryota; kingdom Viridiplantae; phylum Streptophyta; class Magnoliopsida; order Solanales; family Solanaceae; genus Capsicum; species Capsicum annuum. Next base: position 1,393,188 of record NW_025820326.1, read on the forward strand.
ATAACATGATCCGTGGCCCATTAATTTATCTGGAATAGTCTCAACATCATAATCATGGTCTTAAGCCCATATATATATCCGAAACTAATATCGATAATCATATTTATAAGTCGTAGCATATTTCTAATCATCTCACATATAAGAGGTATCTCACATATTAGAGGCATAATATAGATAGACATGTAATTGTCTATAGGATATCTTATATCGATAGGCCATACATCATGACCATGAGAAATATCACCTCTCTAGGTCAGTTTGTATATCTAAGAGGAAAAGCGTCTCTATAGGTCCAATAATCATGACTAAAGAAAAATGCAACTCTATGGTCCAATCATCTCATTTAAGAGGAAATAGCATCTCTATAGGACACATAACATATCTAGGAGGAATATCATCTCTAAATGCCTAATATCACTTCCACAAGAAGTATCATAATCATACTTCAAAAGCCACATTCCGGGAACATCAATACAAGTTACCAAGTTACGAAGTAACCTTATTCTAAGTTTTACTAGCCTCATCTATGTCTAACATTCGCAACTAATTTCACAAGACTTAACGCCAGTTGTGGTCTAAGTGGGCAAGACGATCCCACTTCTAATCCTCAATTTCCATAAATAGGCACACTATGGCCCAAACTAGACTAAGGTATCTAGTTCATCTTCTAGATGTCAAGTAAGCCATATTCAAGCCTAAGATAGCAACTTCGACTAGAAAAAAGGTTACTCAAGTCAACACTACCCAACTTATGGTTTCAAAACTACAACACTAGCCCACTAAGGCTAAATATACAAATCATACTTCAAATACTAAAATCATATCCCAAACATAGGTTTACATCATAACCACACTACAACTAATCTAAACTAGAGAAGGAAAATAATATGTATAAACATGCCATTTTACGGGTCCCACAAAATTAGAGCCCGCAACATATTATCCTCCACAACCTTGTTAATATCCATCTAATCATCATATCTTAACCACTCAACAAGAAATATCCACCAAGTATCACTCAAGGAAAGATCAACCATGCCATTTAATAATTCATTCATCCTTAATTATTTTATGAATGTAACTAAGTCATTTGATTTTACATTGCCACTATCATGAAAATTACTATCCTCTAAAAGTGTCATATATCAGCCAACTTTGTGGGACATGCAAATGTATCATTCAGCCACAAGGTTAAGTCAATAATAATTTATCTTCTCAAAATTTTTTCCTAATGCATAAATCCACAGCTACAACTTATGTCCTGACAATCACTAACTCAATATTTTTCAATGACAAATACTTCATGGTCAAGACAAACCTCTCTTATATCACTAACACCAATTTAAGATATACAGAGTCATTCTTATTTCTACCTAACAATATTTTTATTACGGGATTTACTTAACTCTTAAGCACCTCAATAGTGGTCCCCACACCACTAGCACATAAGCAAGGTCAAACAAAATAAATCAATTATAGGTCATTGACAGTCTCATCACCAATATCACATTCCAGACAAGTCATCGATCAAATTCTGTAGGTATCAACAACCTCTACTAGTTTTTATCACTTTTATTTAAAACTCATTATCTTGCCAAGCATTAAGAATTCGGTCACTTAAAGAATTCAAAGATAATGTCACTTAGCTAGTCTTCATAAGGAACCTATTATAGTTTCAATAAAAGAACTGTACAAAAATTCTAGATAAAGTCTCACTGGCCGGACCACACAAGGATCCCCAAATAATATCAAATAATTAAAATACACAAGGGCCCATCCACAACATCATTAACAAGAACCTCTCATTACGGAAAACACATATCACCTTAGTCTTTTATTCATGTTACTTTTTTACCATCTTTTCTCGACATCACATTCTCATATCATTCTCTCAATTCTCATACCATCAATCTCATCAGTATAATAGTACCAAAATAAGTAAGTGTCATAGAATTTCTAGTTTCACAATAACAAGAAATCAAATAATCCCATCATATTTATCAATAAAAACAACTCATTCAATTTTCATCACTTAACAAAAACAATTCACAACAATGACAAAAATCTAGCAACACAAGTTTAATCAAATATCAAACACAAGCAATCATAAAGTTCACAACTTTCACAAGTCTTTACCTATTAACAATAACTTTTAGACCTTATTAATAGATACCAATTGAAATCTCCTAGATTTTTATTCAAAATTACTAAGATACCAATTGGAATTGTCTAGATACCAATTAGATTCAATCTAGTAGTCTAAGATTAGGATGGCACGATGGAGAGAAAGAAAGAAAAATGACTTCTACATGCCTCATAGCCTTACAAAGATTGGGTGTGGGACCCTATACACCAATCTATGAAACTCTACTTGACATTGTTCTTATTAATAGATACCAATTGGAATCGCCAGATACCAATTGAAATCTAGTAATATAACGTAAGAAAGAAGAATTTGAATTTTCTTAGTGTCCTATAGCCTCTCAAAAAAAAGTACAAGCGTCTTCGTACCATTCCGTAAGACTCTACTAGACATGTTCTTGTACGACGAGATCGATGAACCTAGGGATCTGATACCAACTTTTTCACAATCCAAATGGCCGTGAGTGGCACCCACACTAATCTTCCTGTGGGAGAACCATCTAAATCAAATCACTACCCAATCACCTAATCAATATTAAGATGATATTATTATAAAATCAACATATTAACAATAATCCAGGACTAATCATTATTAATGCAGAAGTAAAATAAACTACTTACTAAAATCCCCAAGACCCAAAACTCATCGTACAAGAACTACTAAGAAAAATCATGTCTAAAGAGATATCCAAAAATAAAGTAAATAAAAAAATATTCCCATTGTCCGAAAGATAGACAACAACAAATAAGGTGACCTATGGCAGCCTGGAGACGGAGTGCTCACCCTTGGATCAAGATCTTCTATCAAACTCTAGAGGTGATGTCATGTTTGAGCCTTTAAAACACTTTCTGCACACAACAAAAGAAAAGTATAGGGTAGTATCAATACAAACCACTATGTACTGGTAGGTATCATAGGCCAACTCAATTTTATAGCATGTACACAATATAAATCAGATAACAAGTAGACAAGCATTGTCACATAACAAATATTCAATGAATCAACAATAAAACAACAACAGGTCAAACAGTGCTCACAATAAGCCACATAATCATCAAAAGTATCAACCATATTGTAAACATCCAAAAAATCAACATAAATACGTACACACATGCTATGGGACTTATTTTTTCCCAAGTAGTCATGACCTGTAGGGAACAATCTATGTTCAGGTACTGTACCGGTATGGTACCCGATACAACATATACATATCCGTACCGGTGTGATACCCGATCCATCATACACATATCCGTAGGGGCATGGTACCTGATCCAACATATACATATCCATACCGACATAGTACCCGATCCAACATATAAATATCCAAACCAAAGTGGTACTTGATTCAACATACAAATATCCATACCGGTGTGGTACCCGATCCAACATATAAATATCCAAACCCACGTGGAACCCGATCCAACATACAAATATCCGTACCGGCATGGTACCTGATCCAACATATAAATATCTGTACCAGCGTGGTACCCGATCCAACATATAAACATCTGTACCGATGTGGTACCCGATCCAACATACAACACAATGTACTAAGTTCACAAGTACACTAAGGTCATAAGACAATTTCATTAAGTAAATTTTCAATAATCATTTATAAATGCATCAATAGTCCAAACAACAACGATTTCAAGCATATCCAAATGCCAATCAACAAGTATCTAGTTTAGGAGCATACACACAATTAAGTCGAGTCTAAACTCCAATTAAACCATAACCTACCTCAACCAACGAATACAAAAGTAGTTAGTCTGCAAGCGCCTAACCCTTTCTCTTAGTTTTGGAACGTTCAAAATCTGTTCCATACTCTCCATAAAAATAGGAATCTAATAACACCCATTTTATAAATTCTTACTCTAAAAATCTAGGCCGTTAACCTAATTTATCCATGGTCATATAACATAATGGAGGTTAAAGTTATCAGTAACCATTGTCTCACTTTAATCGATGTAATATTCTCTTAACCAACACTTTACACGAAAACATAAAAGTGTTGAAAGAAGTTAAGAACACATAACCCAAATTAAAGGTTTTCTGCCTAAACTTGGACCACGTGCATATTCTACCTAAACATAAAACACAATATGATGACAATATTATTCCCTACTAATCATTACACTATTATTGAACTCCTTAACTCCTTTTTCTATTTTTGTTCAACACTAAAGGCACCAACCCTCAATTTTACAAACAAAAATATTAAGAATACATCTACTCAAAGTGGCTTACCAAACTGTCCAGATCTTCTTCAACACTGCGATGGAGAGAAAAAAATTACAATGCTCTTTCGTGCCTTTTCTTCCTAATATCTGATGATATTAATATTATAAATGGTTAACCCTAACCACTTAATATCATCCTTATATTAACCACGTAAGTAAATAAATTATTATTTTGACCCACTAATTTATTAATTAAATAATTTTTAAAATACTTAAAACTTTCAAATACCATAAGAATTGGTACTACTCAATGGGTGAGTCATAATTCACATACACTAACTACAGGGAGAGCTAGAATAGGAAAGATAAAAAGATTTTACAAGCTTTTGGGAGGTTTGTTACATCGGATTACCGCTAGCCCTTAGAACCGTGTAGATTATCGCTAGCCCTTAGATCCTGCAATTACCGCCAGCCCTCAAATCATGTAGTCTGGTATCAGAGCCATTCTAGACTACTTATTTGTCTGGTAATATCAGATCTATTATTTGTATTACCAGGGCTGGCGGTAATCTGCACGGCCATCCAGACCTATAAGTCAATATCAGAAAACCAAACTACATATAAAAGAATTTTTCTATAGTTTCTTGGCTTGGTTTCGGGATGGGGGTACAGTCGAAGTTAGTACTGCTTTTGTTGGCTTTGTCTTAGTGACTACGTCTAGTTAGCCGTGACTTTTAAGCCTGTTAAAGATGAGAAAAGGGGTGCCTCTTTTCACAGTTAGAATATCTAGACACATGGGCTTAACTAATGTACGTATTAACTTCTAACAGGCCCTTGCTCAAGTAAAAAGATTCAATCTTTCATACAGTCAATAAGCTATATGAAATTCTTCTATATTTCGGTTGGTTTTTTGATATTAACTTATAGGTCTGGATGGCCGTGCAGATTACTACCAGCCATCAGATCCTGCAGTCTGGTATCAGAGCCTAGGAACTTTCATGGTTATTATGTAATAGATTTGAACTTTTCAGCATAGATATGAACTTTCTACTCTTGGAAATGAGAGATGTGAATACTAAGAGTACTCGACTTGAAGAGGTAGATAAACCTCAAAACATTGACTTGTTAAAGAAGTGGACTATTCCAAAGGTTGATATTAAAACCATTTATGATTATGGTTGGTTTGATAAGGTTCTTTCTAAACAAATAATAAAGACGACTGAACAATCTTTGGCATTAAATTCGTCCGAACAGATGATTCGATTATTAAATTAATGCGATATTGATTTATATAAAAATCATTATAACTTTATGCATATTGGAATGGTTCAGATTGCTTTTAAACCATTAACTCTTAAAGGGTTACCTAAAACATTTTTAGCAGCTCTTAGGGATGCTAGAAATCTAAATTTTAGACAATCTTTAATGGGTACTATTGAATCCACCGTGGCCTATGGTTCAGTTTATTTAAATACTCAGCCAAATTTACGATTAGCTTTAACTGATGCGAATATACTTGATGCTTTGATATTAAATGTGAAAATGTATGGTTATAATTATGTGCCTGGATCTAAACTGATTTTTCTATGATACAAAATTTATTATAGATTATTAACTACTTTAAATCCTCGATGTAGGTTATACGATACATCAGATCAGACTACATTAGTCGAAACTAATTTTCCAAAATCTAAGGTCACCATAAGGAGACCTATTAAATGGGATGAGATTGATTTTCCTACTACATGGACCTTAAACTTAGTTATACCTCCGAATCAAGTCACTGATGATTTAACTAATAGTGAATTATCGCAGGTGATTTAAAATCTGGATGGTAGGATTTGTATTCAATTTGATGCAAGCTCTGCTGTTTATAACAAACATTCATTGTCCATGCCTAAATTATTGCCTGCTATGCATCATATTTCTCCTATAGAACCGTTAAACGGTCCATCTAGAAGTCGTACAGTTTCCTTGCACATAATTGACTCAACTTCTACAAGATTTGTAGAGAAAGTCAAAGTCAATCCACAAACAAATATTGTCAAGATAATGGCAATATCTCAAATAGAGATATTCCTACTACTTCTGAAATGAACTTTGATCCAAATGATATTTAATGATTCCACACCAAATTAATTTTAGATGTGTATCCCAGGCAAGAAATTATAGTAAAAAAGAATTTTTTAATAAAAAATAAAACTAGTTTAGAACTTGGTTTTTTGAGACTTATAGTCCTGAAGATATGAATAATATTTCTCAAGAATTTTATGAAACTTGTGCATTGCATAATCAAATTATGTGGTTTGTACCTTGGTTTATAACCACCTATTTGCCATTATATGTTAAGGTGCTTGAAAGATCATATCAAGATAATAGTGGTATCATTGTTAAAACTGTTTACCCTCTCCAAGATCCTTTTATATTGCCAAATAATACGGGTATTACATTTTCTGCATTTCAAAAATTCATTGATTATGAAGTTGCTAAGGTAACTATTGCAGAAATTAATAATTTGATTTCTAGAAATAATTATTTGAGATTATATGTGAAAGTTTTAAGAGAACATATTTCCTCTTTTACTAAGAAACTCGATGAGTTAATTGATTTGATAAAGAAGCTCAGTAATAGCCCAAATTCTACTGATATTGCTTCTTCTTCCGAAAGTAAGATAGGAGATTTTACGACTAAAACCGATATTCAACGACCCCCTGATATTGAGGGATTTAAATTTAAGTCACCTTTATATGATTTAGAATAGCTTCTTGATAAAAAGCTTTCTGGTCTAAATATTAGACCCATTGATTTGTCTAATGCCTTTACTGATTGTCTAGAAACCACTCCTAATTTGAAAAATTAGACTAAATCAGAGTTTAATAAGATCATAGGAATAATTAGAAAGCAACCGGGTAAAAATCCCAGATATGCAGATTCACCCCGCATGCAAACTTATTACTATCCGCGACCAACTCCTTAAAATGTTCTGATCGAGGAAAGGGATTGGAATCAAACTAATATGTCCTATAACAGAGATGATATTTATGAATGGAATCCTGATGGATTAATAGAGAGGCAATTAACAATCCTCGTACACCACATGATGATGTATTCAACGGTGTGTAAAGCCACTGGTAATACAAATAATAGAATAGATAAAATTATCTGTTAAATGTTAGTTGCTGGTTTTACTGGCCAACTTCGTGGCTAGTGGGACAATTATTTGACTCAAGAGAGAATAATGTTAATTTTTAATGCTATAGCTACTACTTAAGGGACTGATAATTTTGAAAGAACCCTTCCTACAAAGAGAGAAGATGTTGTTTATACGTTTGTTCTTACAATTTTAAAACACGTTAATGGTAGATTTACCAACCAGAACAAAAATATTCATATTCTCTTAAATTGGCTTAGATGTAAGACCCTAGAAGAATTTAGGTGGTACAAAGATACCTTTTTAAGTAGGGTTATGGAATTTCCCGAAAATAGTTATGAACATTAGAAGACCAAGTTTATAGATGGACTTCCTTCGATGTTTGCTGAAAGAGTTAGAAAAGCTCTTAGAGGCTTCTATGGTGAAATTCCTGGGGGAAATTATACTTATGATTATTTGATAGTAGCTTGTACACAAGAAGGGTTAAACCTGTGTAATGAGTTAAAATTGACTAGACAAATTAAGCTTGATAAGCTTCGAGAAAAATATCAGATAGCAGATTTCTGTACCCAGTTTGGTATATTTGAACCTGCTTCCACTTCTAGGAAGAAAGGAAATAGATATCCCAAAAATCAACAGCCTTATAGAAAAAAGAGATCTAGATATATATCTAAATAAGAACGTGAAACTAGAAAAACCTATAGAAAATCTACTAGATTTGCCAAAAACAGATCTAAGTGAGATCTTGCTAAGATTAAATGTTATAGATGTGGTAATTTTGGGAATATTGCTCCAAATTATAAGCTCCAAAAGCTTAAATCTTTAGGTCTTGCTGATGATGTGCATGATAAAGTTTATGGTTTATTATACACCTCAGGTTTAGAATCTGATTATAGTACTGAATCTAAATCAGAAAATGATATTGAATTGCCTGATTCATCGGATAATGATAATGTTAAAATTGTTCTGATTTCCAAGGTGATACCTGCACTTGTGATGAAGCATTTTATAATTTGCAATCCCAGTTTGAAGATTTAAATGTTCAAATCATTACTTCTGAAAATGTGTTAGAACTATTGAAAGAAGTTTCAGATTAGAAACTCCATGAAAAGATTATTAATTTGTCTACTAGTTCAAAATCCAGTACTTCTAAACATACTAATAGCAATACCTTTACTCCTAAAATTACTGATAGCAATAATTTTATGCCTTAGTCTTTAACAGAAGTTAATAGACGACTTGCTATGAGTTATACTCCTGGCAAAGATACTTTTTTTGATGATTTAAAAATTGAAGTTAAAAACTTGAAAAAAGGAGATTAAATCGCTTAAACAAAATCAAATGATTTATGATCACAGAATTTTACAAATCGGGAAAGATATTTCTCACACTGAAAATTCTAAAGGGAAAGAAAAGATTTCTGAAGAAAATGATAATATTGATGATATTCAAAATTCCCTTGACTTGAAAAATGATTATTTTTTAGGTATGATGCAAATTGTTACTGCCCATAAATGGTATATTAAATGTACTATTTTGATTAATAATCATTTCTCTGTCACTAATATTGCTATGATTGATAGTGGCGCAGATGTTAGTTACATACAAGAAGGATTAATTCCCACAAGATATTTTCAAAAAACTACTCATATAGGTAAATCGACATCTGGACATGCTCTTGATGTAGAGTATAAATTGCCTAATACTCATATTTTCCAAGATAAAATGTGCATTCCACATTTTTTTTTGGTAAAAAATCAGTTATACCCTCCAATTATACTTGGAACTCCTTTTATAAATGTTGTTTATCCTTATACTCATATTGATGCAAAAGGATTTACTACTACTTACAAAAATAAAGAGATATCTTATTCTTTTGTTACAGATCTGGTAACTAGGGATTTAAATGCTTTGATTGATATGAAGCAAAGAGATGTTGATTTTTTATAGCTTGAATTACTTAGCATGAATATTTGTGATACAATGAAATCTTATAAGGTACAGGAAAAAGTTAAATTAATTTCTGAACAAATGGCTGTTGATATTTGTGTTGATCACCCCAGTGCTTTTTGGAATCGTAAAAGGCATATTATTACTCTTCCTTATGATGATAATTTTTATGAGGATAATATCCCAACAAAATCGCGACCTTGTCAAATGAATGTTGAATTAGTTGAATTCTGCAAAAAAGAGATTGATATTCTATTACAAAAGGGTTTGATAAAACCTTTAAAATCTCCTTGGTCATGTACTATTTTTTATGTTAATAACACAGCTAAAAAGAAACGTGGTGTTCCCAGGTTGGTAATAAATTACAAACGTCTGAATAAATATTTAAAATGGATTAGGTATCCGATTCAAAATAAAAAAAAATTATTATCCTGGTTATACGATTCCAATATATTTTCTAAATTTGATTTAAAATCTAGATATTAGCAAATTCAGATTTTCAAAGAGCATACTTATAGAACAACTTTTAATGTTCCTTTTGGACAATATGAATGGAATGTCACGCCTTTTGGTTTAAAAAATGCCCCATCAAAATTTTGGGAAATAATGAATGATATATTTAATCCTTATATGGATTTCATCATCGTTTATATTGATGACAATCTTGTGTTTTCTAAAACATTTGAATTACATATCAAGCATCTTGATATTTTAAAGAAAATTGTGATACAAAATGGTTTGGTGATATCTAAATCAAAAATGAGTTTATTTCAAACAAATGTTAGATTATTAGGACATAATATTCCTCAAGGGAAGATTACTCCCATCCAAAGATCCATTGATTTTGCTTCTAAATTTCCTGATGTTATAACTGACAGGACTCAATTGCAGAGATTATTACGAAGCCTGAATTATATTTCTCCCTTTTATGAGAATTTATCTCGCGATTTAGCCCCATTATACAATAGGCTAAAAAAAGAATATAAAGGCTCTTGTACCAATAATCTCACCAATCTTGTTAAATGTATTAAACAGGGTGTTGAATCTTTACCTTGTTTAACTTTAGTCAATCTTGCTTGACAAAAAATTATTGAAACTGATGCATTGAATATTGGTTACGGAGGAATACTGAAACAAGTTAACCCCCATGATAAAACTAAATGCTTAATAAGATTTAATTTAGGTAAATAAACTGATAGTTAGAAAAAATATGCTACGGTAGCTCATTAAATGCTAACCATTGTTAAATGTGTTCTGAAATTTCAGGATGATTTTTTTAATCAAAAGTTTTTGATAAAAACTGATGCTCAATTTGTAAAATATATGTTTGATAAAGATTTTAAACATGATGCTTTAAAATTAATATTTGTAAGGTGGCAAGCTCAGTTAGCCCCTTTTGATTTTGAAATTCAATATAAAAAAGGAATTGATAATTCTCTCCCTGATTTCTTATCTAGGGAATATCTAAATTAAAAATGAATTTTTATACATCTTTTCTTCCTAAAAAAAACTTTGATCACCATTTTAAAGGTAATTCCGTTATACAGAGACATTCAAAATCTCATAATTGATAAAATCATCCATGATATGATTGAAGAGTAATTTCCTGTCTTCAATTATGAAGAAATTAGAGATATTGATTGGTATGATTTGGAAATATCTGATTACTTATCCTCTTTGAAGTATGGCTACTGACCCACCATGGCAAATAGCCATAGAAAAAGGACAAGGTAGATCAGGAGGAAGATCAGCTTTCAGAGGAAGGGAAAGATCATCCCCAATAATCAGATCATATTCAAGATCTCATATGGATCCTCTTCCAATTCCCCAGTTATACAAATGGGAAATAGGAGTTTGATAAACTCCAAAGTACCGAAAATAGGCGAATATTCAACATCACAATCAATTCATCTGGATGATATTCCAAAAGACAGCCCGTTATACAAGCAATTACAAGCCTATCTGGCAGCACAAAAGAGTGATACGTTTGCTTTGATTGCAAAGAAAAAGGACAATGATGATATCAATTCCTATGAACAAATTAAAAATAAAGAAACGATATTTTTTGTCGAAAACTTTGAGATTCAGAGGCAAAATAGACCGTGGGAGATACTCCACAAATATTTGATAAATAATTAATATTTTTTGGGTAAGTAATACAAAATCCACACTTATTATGAAACGATTCTCATTATTACATGGAGTACAGAATTTGAACATTTCTCTGGGTACAACAGTGAAGAGAACGTTTATAACTTCTCTAAAATTGTTATTAAATGGATCATATCCATAGAAGATTGGGGAGTGACCTCAATGACTGAGAAGCAGATATTGCTTAAAGGTTCCAAGATCAATTTCACTTACTGGGACTACATTGAAGTTTTCTCTAAAGCTCTTTATTATAATAACGACATACATAAGCATACTTGGTTTATAAAAATATGTGCAAAGATATTTGTAGAACCTATCCCTAACTGGTTTATAGATTGGTGGTCTTAGCATGGTCTGACCGTCCAGATATTGCCTGATCCATTCCTCAAGTTATACAAAGAATGGACCAAAGTATCCCCGCATTTAAATGAATTATATCATGCAGATCATATTTGTAATTTAGATAAAATTGACCAAATGTACTTCATTATTGAATTTTCTATTCCCTGGATTCATAAATGGACTCTAGAACTAGGATTCACTAAAGAACAAATCCCTTGCTTATATAGGGTATTTTATAATAATTTTTGGGAAAAACTGATGCGCAAGGATCCCAAAACAAAAATATTGTATGGACAAGAACTCTTAGATACTATTAAAAAGATGATTTAGGAATATTCTATAGCCCCTCGAAAAGATATTATCAAGTTTAAATCATTAAAGCATATTGCTAGAAGAATCTCTGTCCATGAAGGAGATAGGATCGAGATAATTGAAAAATATTTGGAAGAAGTTCAAAGAAATTTGATGAAATCAGTTGATAATCATAATAAGTCAGATACTTCCATGATGAGTATAACCGGCGATGATATCGCCGATGAAGAAGTTCAGGATTCTCAGCCTGTTTCTTTAGATAAACGGCTATCTAACGAAGCCATTGCAAGAAATGAAGAATTTCTTAGAAAATTAAAAGGAAAAAATAAAGTGTAATACACACAGTATATTTACTGTGCACGGGACCCGGATATGGGACCCTTAGTACTATTCCTATACAATAGATCCACTGTACATAGGATCCGAATGTGGGACCAATAATACTATTTGTAGATACCTTTTTCTTCCTATAAATAGATGCCTTCATTTGTTAGGGAAGGTAGAAAATTTTCATCTTTTTATCTTCTCTTTTTCATTTCTCTCTCTAGCTTAGAGTGCTCTCTCTTCTCTATTGTAAAATAATCTCAAGTGTGGAATAAAACGTGTTGTTATTACTATTCTAGCCTTGCATCCAGATATTAAAGGTATTTTATTTTATTTGTAATTATTTACTCGCGCTCTCTTTGCGGCCGTGACTATATCTAGCTAGATAATTTTCATATCTATGCTGGAGATCTAATTTCTTTTGTATAATAACCATGAAAGATCTAGACTCTATCAAAATATAAAAGAATTTTTCTATAGTTTCTTGGATTGGATCCGAGATGGTGGTACAGTCGAAGTTAGTACTGCTTTTGTTGGATTTATCTTAGTGACTACATCTAGCAAGCCGTTACTTTTAAGCTCGTTAAAGATGAGAAAGGGGCGCCTCTTTTCACGGTTAGAATCGCTAAACACATGGGCTCAACTAAAGTACATATTAACTTCTGCCAGGCCCCTTGCTCGGGTAAAAAGATTCAATCTTCCATACAGTTAATAAGTTACATGAAATTCTTCTATACTTCGGTTGGTTTTCCGATATTAACTTATAGGTCTGGATGGCCGTACAGATTACTACCAGCCCTCAGATCTGTGGGGATTACCGCTAGCCCTCTGATCCTGTAATTGCCACTAGCCCTCAGATCTTGTAGTCTGGTATCAGAGCCATTCTAGACTGCTTATTTTTCTGGTAATATCAGATCTATTATTTGTATTACCAGGGCTAGCGGTAATCCGCACGGCCATCCAGACCTATAAGTTAATATCAAAAAAACAACCAAAATATAAAAAAAAAATTTAAAATAGTTTCTTGGCTTAGTTCTGAGATGATGGTACAGTCGAAGTTAGTACTGCTTTTGTTGGCTTTGACTTAGTGACTACATCTAGCAAGACGTGACTTTTAAGCCCATTAAAGATAAGAAAATGGGTGTCTTTTTTCATAGTTTGAATCGCTAGATACATGGTCTAAACTAAAGTACGTATTAACCTCTGACAGGCCCCTTGCTCGAGTAAAAAAATTCAATCTTCCATACAGTCAATAAGCTATAAGAAATTCTTTTATATTTTAGTTGGTTTTTCGATATTAACTTATACATCTGGATGGCAGTACAGATTACCGCCAGCCTTCAGATCCTATAATTTGGTATCAGAGCCTTGGAACTTTCGTGGTTATTAAGTAATTGATCTGAACTTTACTGCATAGATATGAATTTTCTACTCATGAAAATGGGAGATGTGAGTACTAAGAGTACTCGGCTTGAAGAGGTAGATATACCTCAAAACCTTGACTTGTTAAACAAGTGGGCTATTCCAAAGGTTGATATTAAAATCATTTATGATTATGGTTGGTTTGATAAAGTTCTTTCTAAAAAAATAATAAAGATGACTGAACAGTCTTTGGCATTAAATTCATTCAAACAGATGATTCGATTATTAAATAAACATGATATTGATTCATATAAAATTATTATAACTTTATGCATATTGGAATTGTTTATATTGCTTTTAAACCATTAACTCTTAAAGGGTTACCTGAGGCATTTTTAGCAGCTCTTAGGGATGCTAGAAATCTGAATTTTAGACACTCTTTAATGGGTACGATTGAATTCACCGTGGGCTACGGTCCAATTTATTTTAATACTCAGCCAAATTTACAATTAGCTTTGATTGATGCGAATAGACTTAATGCTTTGACATTAAATGTGAAAATGCATAGTTATAATTATGTGCCTGGATCTGAACTTATTTATCTTTCATACAGAATTTACTATAGATTATTAACTACTTTGAATCCTTGATATAGGTTATATGATACATCAGATCAGACTATATTAGTCGAAACTAATTTTACAAAATCTAAGGTCATCACAAGGACACCTATTAAATGGGATGAGATTGATTTTCTCACTACATGGACCTTAAACTCAGTTATATCTCTGAATCAAGTCGCTGATGATTTAACTAATAGTGAATTATCTCATGTGACTCAAAATTCGGATGGTAGGATTTGTATTCAATTTGATGCAAGCTCTACTGTTTATAACAAACATTCATTGTCCATGCCTAAATTATTGCCTGCTACGCATCATATTTCTCCTATAGAACCGTTAAACGGTCCATCTAGAACGTGCAGTTTCCTTGCACATAATTGACTCAACTTATACAAGATTTGTAGAGAAAGTCAAAGTCAATCCGCGAACAAATATTGTTCAAGATAATGACAATATCTCTAATAGAGATATTCCTACTACTTCTGAAATGAACTTTGGTCCAAATGATATTTAATGATTTCACACCATTAATTTTAGTTCTGGATCCCAGGCAAGAATTATATTAAAAAGAATTTTTTAATACAAAATGGAACCAATTTAGAACTTGTTTTTTTTAGATTTATAGTTCTGAAGAGATGAATAATATTTCTCAAGAATTTTATGAAAATTGTGCATTGCATAATCAAATTATGTGTTTTGTACCTTGGTTTATAACCACCTATTTGCCACTATATGTTAAGGTGCTTGAAATATCATACCTAGATAATAGAGGAAACATTGTTAAAACTATTTACCCACCCCAAGTGTAATGCCCTCTTCCAGTCTGAGCCTTACAGCGTATTTGGTAAAGTAAAAATCTGAGTCAAAATGTTTCAAAAATATCCTCCCAAGTATGAAATACTTTGAATTGTGTGGGAATCTATTTGACCATGAATTAAGATCATAGAGGTCCCCTAACTCATGGACGAGTTGAAAGCTTTCCTATCGTTCAAGTTTTAGTGACCGTCAAAATTTAGGTCAAATTCAATCGATCATAACTCCTTGTATATATTTAATTAGAGGAACTACTATATATCAAATGAAATATCTTTGAATTATCTTTCCAACGATATCAATTTCATCAAAAACCAATATCAGAGCAAATAGTTATGCATATTTTACTCCAGCATGTCAGTATGAAAAATTGTGACGATATTTTGTGACGGCCCATCACAGATCTGATGGCTTGTCACAAAAGGACGTCACAATTAGGCAGAAATTCATAAAATTCACTCTTTTGTGATAACATTTTGTGATGGCCTGTCACAGGTTTGACGGACTGTGACAAATGTCGTCAGCCATTTTTTTTAGCAATTTAGAGACGTTTTTGCAAGGGTATTTTGGTCATTTTCCACCTTTTGGAATCCTCTATAAATATGAGAACCCTCATTCAAACCCTAATTTCTCCATTTCTCTTCCAATTCTCTAAAGAAAAAATATCTAGGGTTTCATTCAAGAACCCTAACCTTCCAAAAATTCATCCATAAATCTTCAAGATTTCTTTAAGAATTAAGTTCCTCATAGTGTGGACTTCGAGAATCATCCAATTTCAAAGATTAAGGTATGTAGATGTTGATTCTTGGGTCCCTTTCATCTAAGAAGCTTAAGAACCCTTTTTAAAACTGAAAGATTTTTATGTTTAT
Organism: Capsicum annuum; assembly: GCF_002878395.1. Lineage (NCBI taxonomy): Eukaryota > Viridiplantae > Streptophyta > Magnoliopsida > Solanales > Solanaceae > Capsicum > Capsicum annuum. Next base: position 1,409,408 of record NW_025820326.1, read on the forward strand.
GAGTTGTTAATGATTTGTATGAGTTGAAATTGATGTTTAATGTGTTGTTGAGTTTTGATTTATCTTTTCCTACAAAAATTATGAGCTTTGACCCTAGTATGTGGAATGTATGTGATCTTTGTGATAGACCCTCTTAAAGTTGTTTTCTATGTGATGTGTTCATGACTTTTGAGTGTAGAAATGGTTGAATAAGTGAAGCATGTCCCCCATAGGTTTGATAAAGAGCTTAGGAGAAGCATAAGGGCCATTACAGTATGTTGAATAGGAAGCCCCAAATTTTGAGCTAGTTCATGCATGCCTAGTGTTTGATAAAATGCCTTAGTGAGTGATATGTGCCAAGATAGCATGAAATCCCCATGTAGGTGTAAAATCGGTCATGTCTAGTGGTTGTTGAAAGGCCCTGGTGAACAACTCGAGATATGATGGTTGTAAATTCCCCAATTATGTGCTCTTTGATATATGCTAAATTTTTAATACATGTCAAGTGGTTAGCAAGTAAGTTGTGACATGATAGTATGAAGTTTCCCCAAGCCATATGATATCCAAACAGGTGTCAAGATTGATATAGGTATGAAATAGTTGAGGTAAAACTTTGTTGAATGGAGTACGATCTAGTAGCATGTTTCCCCTATGTTGTTTTATGATATGATTCCTAATTACTTGAAGATTCTTTAATGATCTTGAAGATACATGAATGATTGTGATGACATATGAATGAATGTGATGATGAATAAATGATTATGCTTTACTTTTATGTCATCGAGTCCTGGGGGTATTTATACTCGACAATAGAGCTATTGTTTAGAGCCTGTGTCAGTTTCTCGATAATTTCAGTCGAGCCATGATTCTCAGAACTCAGTGAACTATAGAACTCTGTATCCTCATACAAGTGCGTAACTTAAGTAAACTCAGTAATCTCTGTTATCTCTGTAATCTCTGTATCACTAGTAATCTAGCCTCAGTCCTGTAATCAGCTCAGTTCTAATATTATTCAAGTGATTCAATTTTAATCTCAAAAGTGATTTGAGTAATCTATTTAAGCTCTATATCGTCAGTCAGATACCATGATTCGATACCTTTCCCGTCAGATACAGAACTAAGTAATCTCAGAGTAACTCAGTTAGATCTTTTGAGAAACATGATCAGTATCAAATTTAGCTCAGTCTAAGTTCAGTTAAGTATCAGATCAGTGTCTTTCAGTTGGGAGTAAGACTTAGCACCGAGTGATCTCAAGGATGGGAACTCACCTACTAGTAGAGGGTGTGATTCTTAGAAGCAATCCTTACACTCCAGAACTACGTAGCCAGCATAGGTTGAGACATCATACCTGCTAGTTAAGGGTAGATGAGGTGACTTGACCTATTAGATGAGGGCTCCACCATTCTCATTTGAGTACCTGATAGATGAGGGTCACATAAAGATAATGTCTTTACCCGTGGTACGGTATTGGCACCCTTCCAGCCGGGGGTAGAGCCTGGACCCCTAAGAGATAGTAGGGGCATATTGGGTAGATTACTACTTCCCACAGTTTCAGTTTCAGATTCAGTTTCAGTTTCAAAATCAATTTTCAGAAATCAGGACTGTCAGATACAGTCATCTATCTTTATGAGGAACTCAGATAGTTCCATTGATCCATGGACCATCCCGTCAGATAGGCTTGGTCTCATATATAGTTGTTTGATAGCATATTCAGAGATATGCCTCTAGACAGGCTTGATCATAGTATCAGATTTTTATTGAATATTCTTGTTGTCAGATTAAGATATAATCATATTTCTTGTCATTGATAAAGCTTCTAAAGTCATCTATTAGAAAAGTTGATCTCTAATTCTGTCATTCGAAAGTAGTAAGCTCAGAATTCAATCCTTGATGTAAGTACATCCAGATCCTCAGTTATCAGTATCAGATGAGTCAGTGATTTAGTATCTCAGTGTCAGCAGCGAGTTTAGTCCGCAGTAAAGTAGTATCCGAGTTTCAGTATCTAGAGTTGCGATGATTGTGTTCATGGTCTGTGCATTCATGTATGTGTTCTCATGCGGCATCTTTCATGATTATTTCAATTTAGATACTGTACATGCATGGGCCCTTGCACTAGCCTACCCCGTCTACATACTCAATACATTCCTGTACTGACGCATTTGCGCTATGGTATTTTATTTGACACCATAGGTTCAAAGGCATAGGATCCAGATTATCCTCAGCAGTTTAGTCCCAATCAGCAGCAGTAGTAGTGACTTCTCTTCTTTCGAGGATGAATCTCAGTTTACTATTATTATTTTAGACTTTATTTATTTTTAGTTGACGGAGTTAGTTGGAGACCTATCCCATCAACTCCTCAGTTCAGATAGTTTAGAGGATTTTCAGACGAATGTATTAATATTCAATTTTCAGTATTATGAGTATTCATAGATGTGTTGAACCTTATGGCTAGTTTCTGTATTTATTTCTGATATTATGCAGTGTACAAGTACAGATATCAGTAAAGGGTTAGCTTGTGGTCCTTTGGGGTCATAAGCACCGCGTGGCATCTCGGGATGGGATCTCGGGGCATTACACTAAGCTCCTTTTATATTGCCAAATAATATGGGTATTACATTTTTTGCAGTTCAAAAATTCATTGATAATGAAGTTGCTAAGGTAACTATTGCAGAAATTAATAATTTGATTTCTAAAAATAATTATATGAGCTTATATATGAAAGTTTTAGGAGAACATATTTCCTCTCTTGATAATAAACTTGATGATTTAATTGATTTGATAAAGAAACTGAGTATCTACTAATATTATTTCTTCTTTCGAAAGCAAGATAGGAGATTTGACGACTAAAATCAGTATTCAACGACCCCCTAATATTGAGGGATTTAAAATTCACTTTTTTATGATTTAGAACAACTTCTTGATAAAAAGCTTTTCTGGTATAAATGTTAGACCCATTGATTTGTCTAATGCCTTTGTTGATAGTCTAGAAACCACTCTTGATTTAAAAAATTAGACTAAATCTGAGTTTAATAAGCTCAGAAGAATAACTAGAAAGCAGTTGGGTAAAAATCTCAGATATGCAGATTCACCCTGTATACAAACTTATTACTATCCGCGACCCACTTCTCAAGAAGTTCTGATAGAGGAAAGGGGCTGGAATCAGACTAATACGTCCTATAGAGGAGATGATATTTATGAATAGAATCTTGATAGCTTAACAGAGAGGCAATTAACAATCCTCGTACACCGCATGATGATGTATTCAAAGGTGTGTAAAGACGGTGGTAATACAAATAATAGAACAGATAAAGTTATCTATAAAATGATAGTTGCTGGTTTTACTGGCCAACTTCATGGCTGATGGGACAATTATTTGACTCAAGAGAAAAAAAAGTCAATTTTTAATGCTATAGCTACTACTCAAGGGACTGATAATTTAGGAAGAACCCTCCCTACAAATAGGGAAGATGTTATTTATACGCTTGTTCTTACAATTTTAGAACACTTTAATGGTAGATTTATCAACAAGTACGAAAATATTCGTACTCTCTTAAATGGGCTTAGATGTAAGACCCTAGGAGAATTTAGGTGTTACAAAGATATATTTTTAAGTAGGGTTATGGAATTACCCGAAAATAGTTATGAACATTGAAAGGCCAAGTTTATAGACGGACTTCCTTCATTGTTTGCTGAAAAAGTTAGAAAATCTCTTAGAGGCTCCTATGGTGAAATTCCTTGGGGAAATTATATCTATGGTCATTTGATATCAGCTTGTACACAATAAGGGTAAAACCTATGTAATGTGTTAAAATTGACTAGACAAATTAAGGTTGATAAGCTTAGAGAAAAATATCAGATAGCAGATTTCTGTACCTAGTTTGGTATATCTGAACCAGCTTCCACTTTTAAAAAGAAAGAAAATAGATATTCCAAAAAATGATCAGCCTTATAGAAAAAAGAGATCTAGATATAGGTCTAAAGAAGAACATGAAACTAGAAAAACCTATAGAAAATCTACAAGATTTGCCAAAAACATGTCTAAGCAAGATCTTGCTAAGATTAAATGTTATAGATGCGGTAATTTGGGGCATATTGCTCCAAATTGTAAGATCTAAAAGCTTAAATCTTTAGGTCTTGCTGATGATGTGCATGATCAAGTTTATGGTTTATTATACACCTTAGGTTCAGAATTTGATTATAATACTGAATCTGAAACGGTAAAATGATATTGAATTACCTGATTCATCGGATAATGATAATGTTAATAATTGTTCCAATTTCCAAGGTGATACCTGCACTTGTGATGACGCATTTTATAATTTGCAATCCCAGTTTGAAGATTTAAATGTTCAAACCATTACTCTTAAAAATGTGTTAGAACTATAGAAAGAAGTTTCGGAGGAGAAACTACGTGAAAAGATTATTAATTTGTATACTAGTTCAAAATCTAGTACTTCTAAACATTCTGATAGCAATACCTTTACTCCTAAAATTACTGATAGCAATAATTTTATGCCTTATTCTTTAGCAAAAGTTAATAGATGATAACTCTTGGCAAAGATACTTCTTTTGATGATTTAAAAATTGAAGTTGAAAACTTGAAAAAGGATATTAAATCTCTTAAACAAAATCAGATGATTTGTGATCACAGAATTTGCAAATTGAGAAAGATATTTCTCACACTGAAAATTCTAAAGGGAAAGAAAAGATTTCTGAAGAAAATGATAATACTGATGATATTCAAAATTCCCTTGACATGAAAAATAATTATTTTTTAGGTATGATGCAAATTGTTACTGCCCATAAATGGTATATTAAATCTACTATTTTGATTTATAATCATTTCTCTTTAACTAATATTACTATGATTGATAGCGGCGTAGATATTAGTTGCATACAAGAAGAATTAATTCCCACAAGATATTTTCAAAAAACTACACATATAGTTAAATCGGCATCTGGACATGCTCTTGATATAGAGTATAAATTGCCTAATACTCATACTTGCCAAAATAAAGTGTGCATTCCACATTTTTTCTTTTTGGTAAAAAATCAGTTATACCCTCCAATTATACTATGAACTCCTTTTATAAATGTTGTTTATCCTAATACTCATATTGATGCAAAAGGATTTTCTGCTACTAACAAGAATAAAGAGATATCTTATTCTTTTGATACAGATCCAGTAACTAGGGATATAAATGCTTTAATTGATATTAAGCAAAGACATGTTAATTTCTTACAACTTGAATTACTTAGCATAAATATTTTTGATATAATGAAATCTGCAAAGGTACAAGAAAAAAATTAAATTGATTTCCGAACAAATGGCTGTTGATATTTGTGCTGATCACCCCAATGCTTTTTTGAATCGCAAAAGGCATATTGTTACTCTTCCTTATGATGATAATTTTTGTGAGGATAATATCCCAACAAAATCGCGACCTTATCAAATGAATGCTGAATTAGTTGAATTCCACAAAAAAGAGATTGATCATTTGTTACAAAAGAGTTTGATAAAACCTTCAAATTCTCTTTAGTCATGTCCTGCTTTTTATTTTAATAACGCAACAGAAAAGGAACATGGTATTCCTAGGTTGGTAATAAATTACAAACCTCTGAATAAATATTTAAAATGGATTAGGTATCTTATTCCAAATAAAAAAGATTTATTATCCCGATTATACGATGCCAATATATTTACTAAATTTGATGTAAAATCTATATTTTGGTACATATAAATTTTCAAAGAGCATATTTATAGAACTTCTTTTAATATTCTTTTTGGGCAATATGAATGGAATGTTATGCCCTTTGGTTTAAAAAATGCCCCATCAGAATTTTAGAAAATAATGAATGATATATTTAATCCTTATATGGATTTCATCATTATTTATATTTATGGCATTCTTGTTTTTTCTAAAAAATTTGAATTACATATGAAGCATCTTGATATTTTTAAGAAAATTGTGATACAAAATGATTTGGTGATATCTAAATAAAAAATGAGTTTATTTCAAAAAAATGTTAGATTCTTAGGACATAATAGTTGTCAAGGGAAGATTACTCCCATCCAAAGATCCATTGATTTTGCTTCTAAATTT
>NW_025820326.1:1418490-1419934 GCF_002878395.1 Capsicum annuum
AAATTTAGAAGCAAAATCAATGGATCTTTGGATGGGAGTAATCTTCCATTGACAGATATTATGTCTTAAGAATCTAATATTTGTTTGAAATAAACTTATTTTTGGTTTAGTTATCACCAAATCATTTTGTATAACAATTTTCTTAAAAATATCAAGATGCTTGATATGTAATTCAAATGTTTTAGAAAACACAAGAATGTCATCAATATAAATGATGATGAAATCCATATAAGGATTAAATATATCATTCATTATTTTCTAAAATTCTGATGGGGTATTTTTTAAATCAAAAGGCATGGCATTTCATTCATATTGCCCAAAAGAAACATTAAAAGTAGTTCTATAAGTACGCTCTTTGAAAATTTGAATTATCCAATATCCAGATTTTAAATCAAATTTAGTAAATATATTGGAATCATATAACCGGGATAATAAATCTTTTTTATTTGGAATAGGATACCTAATCCATTTTAAATATTTATTCAGAAGTTTGTAATTTATTACCAACCTGGGAATACCACGTTCCTTTTCTGTTGCGTTATTAACATAAAAAGTAGGACATGACTAAAGAGATTTTGAAGGTTTTATCAAACCCTTTTGTAATAGATTATCAATCTCTTTTTTGCAGAATTCAACTAATTCAGCATTCATTTGATAAGGTCGCGATTTTGTTGGGATATTATCCTCACAGAAATTATCATCATAAGGAAGATTAACAATATGCCTTTTGTGATTCAAAAAAGTACTGGGGTGATCAACACAAATATCAACAACCATTTGTTCGGAAATCAATTTAATTTTTTCTTGTACCTTTGCAGATTTCATTGTATCAAAAATATTTATGCTAAGTAATTCAAGTTGTAAGAAATTAACATGTCTTTGGTTGATATCAATTAAAGCATTTATATCCCTAGTAACCAGATCTGTAACAAAAGAATAAGATATCTCTTTATTCTTATAAGTAGCAGTAAATCATTTTCCATCAATATGAGTATAAAGATAAATAGCATTTATAAAAGGAGTTTCAAGTATAATTGGAGGGTATAACTGATTTTTTACCCAAAAAAAATGTGAAATGCACACTTTATTTTGACAAATATGAGTATTAGGCAATTTATACTCTATATCAAGAGCATGTCTAGATACAGATTTGACTATATGAGTAGTTTTTTGAAAATATCTTGTGGGAATTAATTCTTCTTGTATGCAACTAACATCTGTACCACTATCAATCATAGCAATATTAGTTACAGAGAAATGATTATTAATCAAAATAGTACATTTAATATACCATTTATGGGAAGTAACAATTTGCATCATACCTAAAAAATAATCATTTTTCAAGTCAAGGGAATTTTGAATATCATCAATATTATCATTTTCTTCAGAAATCTTTTCTTTCCCTTTACTGCTACGACGATGACAACAACAACAACAACAACAA
>NW_025820326.1:1420034-1443814 GCF_002878395.1 Capsicum annuum
AAGAAGAAGAAGAAGAAGAAGAAGAAGAAGAAGAAGAAGAAGAACAATAATAAGAACAAGAACCAGGACAAGAACAATAGAAACCAACTTTGGTAGGTCTAAAGTTATTACGAGAAGACCTATTAAATGGGATGAAATTGATTTTCCCAAAGAATGGATTCTTGAGGATGCAGCTCCTCCTCAGAATAATCCCAATAGTGAGATCACAGAGGTAGAACAAACCGTTGATGGTACTGTTAAGATCAAACTTTCTGATTCTTTGACTCTATTGAATAGAGCTAATAATTTGAGTATTGCATCAGCATCAAGATTAATCAGATCAACATCTTCATATAGTTCTCCTAGTGATTATATTGTCAATTCTACATCTAGAGCCTCTACTTCTCAAATTAGAGAAAGTTCTAGAATGAACAATATTAGAATTGATAGAGATAATATTGCTAATATTGTTCCTGCTATGGATCCTACTGAGTTCGAAATGAATTTTTCCACAAGTTTAAAATGAATCAAATTAAAATTGATTTTAGCCTGGGATCACCGGCAAGAAAAAGATCTCAGATGAGTTCTTTAAGCCTAGATGGGAACTATTTAGAAAATGTTTTTTTCAAAGCTTTAGTAAAGAAGAAAAAATTATTTTTCAGGAAGAATTTTATAAAGATCTTTCTATTTATAATATAATGATTGTTTTTGTACCTTGGTTTATGGACAAATATGTGGATGATTATATTTTCATGCTTACAAAAGACTTTAAATTAAGTACTGGTGAAATTACCACATCAGTCTTTACCCCTCCCCCTAACAATCTTTTCAAATTGAAAAGATAACAAAGTAGTATATTTTACTGATTTTGGTAAATTGCTTGAGAATGATACTGCTCTTATTACTTTTCAGCATGCCAATATGATACTAAAACAACATAATTATGCTAATATTTATATGAGCATATTTGGAGAACAAATTATTTCTCTACATGATAGAGTTGATAAAATTTTATCTTAATTAAAGAAAATAGAGCTTAGTAATACTAAGCAAAAAGATCAAAAAGATCAAGTTGTTATTGCTACTGCTAGTATTCAGCCTCCTCCTGATATTAGGGATTTCAAGCTAAGCATCAACTTAGATGATATGCAAAAATTGTTAGAAAAAAAATTTAGTGGATTGAAAATTAATCCTATCCACAATGAGAGAAAAACAGAGGACCAATCAGGTTCTAGTGAGGTTAATAAAATCTCAAAAAAAATTGCGAGGAAACCAATCCCAAGGATGTTTTATTATCCTAGACCAACTCCCCGAGATGTGCTATTAGAAGAGCAAGAATTGCTCATTCCTAATAGTTTTAGGGGAAACAAAATCTACGAATGGAACATAGATGGTTTCACTGATAGACAAATTTCTACTGTAGTACATAGAATGTTGATGTATAGTATGATTTACAAGGGCCATAAGGATAATAATGATAAAACCATTACAGAAATGATTACTGCAGGATTCACTGGTCAGCTAAAAGGCTAGTGGGATAATTATCTCACTTTAGACCAATGCACAAAAATTTTGCATGCAGTTAAGATGAAAGGGGGTCAACCTGTTATAAATGTGGTTTACACCTTGGTTCTTAATATTATAGAGAATTTTTTCTGGAAGATGGTCTGGTAATAGTGAGACTATCAGATCTATGCTCTAAAATCTGAAATGTAAGACTCCCACATCGTTTAGATGGTATAAGGATATATTCCTGTCAAGAATCATGGAATTACCAGAGAGTAATAGCTCTCACTAGAAGTCCAAATTTATAGATGGTCTTCCAATGTTATTTGCGGAAAGAATTTGAAAGGCTCTTAGAGGACCTTCCTTAAATATTAACTATGATGAGTACACTTATGAAAATTTGATCAACGTTTGTACTCAAGAATGTCTATCCTTATGTAATGAGATAAAGATGAATCAACAAGTTAAGAAGTATCGTTTTAATGAGAGACAACAATTAAGAGAATTTTGTGAGCAATTCTCCATAAACATTCCTAAGACTTCTAAAGAGCCTTGTAGGCATAAGAAGAAAAAATTCTCTGAGGATAGACAGGTTAAGAAAATTAAGAAAAAATATAGAAGGAAAAAGAATTATATATCTAGAAAGGATTATAGGAAATCTAAGAATACTAATGCTTGCTACAGATATGGTAGAGTAGGTCACTTTGCGAAAGATTGCAAAATAAAGGAAAAAATTAAGAGTCTCATATTAGATGATGAAATTAAAGACTCTTGGTGCAAAATATTTCTCAATTCCTCTCCGAAAAATTCGAATCTGAACTACAGCGATAATGAGGAATATCATTCATCTACGGATGAAAACCTTTGAGTCCTTCATAATAAAGATTATATGTTTTCAGAAGATGAATGTCTTCAGAAGACGAATGTCTTCAGAAGACGAATATCTTCCATGTCAACAAGGAAAACCTTTTAGTAACAAGAAAGTAGAAGATGTTTTTTATAACATCTACTCTCAATTCCAAGATTTGGAAATCAATATTTTAAAGGAATACAGATTAGCAACTCTTTTAGAAATGCTAAAGAATTTGAACCATGAGGGAGATCAACCCTCTACTAGTTATTCTAAAGAATAGGAGGAAATTTCCTCCCAAGAGGGTCCATATACTATGACAAAAGTCTGCAAACTTCTCAGAGAGAGACAAAAAGTGGTTGAGGTCTCGGCAACAACCCAAGATCTATAGGGTGAGATTAATAATCTTAAGAAATAAATATCTTTCCTTAAAAATCATAATATGGGTTTGGACAAAAGAGTTTCTGTATTAGAAAACCAAGTGTCAGACATACAGAAGTAAGTCATAATCCTACCTTATCTGATGAAGGATTTCTTCAAACTTTAGAAGTTGTTACCCAACAATATTTTTATGCTAAAGCAACTCTTTTAATTGATTACAATTATAAAAAAAAAAAATTTACAACTCTCATTGATAGTGGGGCAGGTTGTAATTACATTCAAAAAGGTCTATTACCTTCAAAATATTTTGTAAAAACTACTCATGTTTTAAGAAATGCCAGTGGTCATAAGATGGGGGTAGAATATTAAATCCCCAAGGCATATATTTATCAAGATAAAATCTGCATGTCAGAGTTTTTCGTACTGGTAAAGAATATCAGCGACGAGATCATTCTGGGAAAATCATGGTTTGTCCATCTATATCCCATTATTAGGTGGGGTGAAAATAGGCTAAAAGATACCTTTGATAATATGGAAATCAAGTTTGAATGGTGTGAACCACCTTATAACAGATATATAAACCTGATAAAGGAAAAAATACTTTCCAAAAATAGACAAATGGAATTTTTACAAAATTAAATTTGTAGTTTGTCAATAGAACAAACTTTACAAAACCTTAAACTAACAGAAAAAATAGATTTTCTAAAAAAATAGTTTTCTTTAGAAATATGTGGAGATCATCCAAATACTTTTTGGCAAAGGAAAAAATATGTGGTTAGTCTTCCATATGAAGACAGTTTTCAAGAGGATAATATCTCCACTAAGGAAAGACCTTGTCAAATGGATTTTGAATATTTAAAATTCTGTAAGAAAATTGATTCTCTTTTGCATAAAGGTCTCATACGACCTTCTAAATCTCCATGGTCATGTACTGCATTCTATGTTAATAAACATGATGAGTAGGAAAGAGGGATACCAAGATTGGTTATTAATTATAAATCTCTCAACAAAGTCCTCAGATGGATCAAGTATTCAATTCCTAATAAAAAGAACTTATTAGACATATTATATGATGCTCAAATATTTTCTAAATTTGACTTGAAATCAGGTTACTGGCAAATCCAAATATTGGAGGCAGATAAATATAAGACTGCTTTTAATGTTCCAACAGGATAATTTGAATGCAATGTCATGCCGTTTGGATTAAAGCATGCTCCTGCAAGATTCTAGAATATTATGAATGATATATTCATGACCTATAGAAACTTCATGATTGTTTACATTGATGACATCTTGGTATTCTCAAAAAATATAGAGACACACTTTAAACATTTGGATCTTTTCAAAAAGATCATCATACAATGGTTTAGTTATATCTAAACCAAAGATGTTTCTCTTTTAGACGAAAGTCAGATTTTTAGGTCATAATATTGACCAAGGGAAAATTTTTCATATTAATAGAAGCATAGAATTTGCTTCTGAATTCCTAGATATTATAACAGACAAAACTCAATTACAGAGATTTCTGGGTAGTCTGAATTATATATCTCCTTTTATAAAGGATCTTGCTAAAAATACTACTATCTTATATGATAGATTAAAGAAAAGTCCAAATACATGGACAGAGAGTCATACTCTCACAGTAAAAAAATTAAGGCAAAGGTTAATAACCTACTGTGTTTTACTCTAGCCAATCCAAATTGGGATAAAATTATTGAGACTGATACTTTTGATATTGGCTATGGAGGAATTTTAAAACAATACTCCCCACAAGATAAGAAAGCCTATTTCATCCAATTTTATTCTGGAAAATGAAATACTAACCGAAAGAATTATGCAACTATTGCTAAGGAAATCCTTGCAATAGTTAAATGTATTTTAAAATTTCAAGGTGATTTATATAACCAAAAGTTTTTAATAAAATTGATTGTCGGGCTGCTAAGTTTATCTTTAATAAAGATTATAAACACAATATGTCCAAAGAAATGTTTGCAAGATGTCAAGCTTTATTAGTTTTATTTGTTTTTGAAATTCAATATTTAAAGGGATCAGATAATAGTTTTCCCAATTTTCTCACTAGGAAATATCTAACCTAATGTCTTCCATGTTGTACAGGATGAAATCTCAGGGATCAACCTCCTCTAATAAAGGCAGGGGAAGAAAAAAATCAAACAGAGGCAGCGAAAATATCCTTGCCCAAATAGGAAATCAAAGGCTAATAGCTGTGAATATTGCAAGTTAATCTGATCCTAATACGGATCAACAAATATACAAGGACTTCTTGAAATTTATAAAATCCAAGAAAGGAGAGAATGTTGTCCCCTCACACTCCAGTGCTCTTACTAATAATGATAATGAGAATATTGAGATCTACGAACAAAATGAAGCAGATGAAGTTATACTCATCTTGAAAAACAGTGATCTTGATGGAGAAATGATCCATGGCAGCTTATGCAAAGGTATCTGGATAATACATCCTATGCCACTATGACATACAAATATCATATGCATTTTGAAATAATACTATCTCAAACAGGATCAGCCAAAATTTAGCATTTTTACACGGCCGCCAATATCAAGAAAGACTACAGCTTTTCTAAAATCATCATAAAAAAGATTTTTACTCCAAGAGAGTGGCATTAATCACTCTTAAAGAAAAGAATTACATACATCCAGAGCAGAAAGCTTCAGTTAAATTCAATTACTGGGATTATGTTGAAAGCTTTCATGAAGCTTTGTTATACGAAAATCCTAATAGGAAGCATTCGTGGATTATAAAGATTTGTGGAAATATCTACAAACAAAGCATCATAAATTAGTTTACACAGTGGTGGATCTATTATGGTCCTTCGGCAAAAATATTGGCACAACCCTTCAAAAGATTACATTCTGATTGGATAGAAGTATCTCTGATGCTTCTTAAATTACAAAGAGACAATATCTACTTTACAGGGATATCGACAATGTATTTCTTTATTGAATTTTCTATCCCATGGATTATGAAATGGTCCGTGGAGGTAAAACCTAATATTGAAAATTTCCAGTGTTTGAAGGAAATTTTTTATACAAAATTCTGGAATAAACTTAATAAAAAAACAGCTAACAACTTAATAATTCAATAAAAACTGCCATCACCTAATATAGAGAACAGAGGGATATGGCTCCACTACATGAACAGGATGAACTCATCCCATTCAAGACCATTGCCAAGAAGCTTCAAATGAAGAAAGTCATAGTATCAAGGTCCGAAATGATCCTCGTATATGAAGGAAGTCAAAAGAGACCTAATGAGAAATTTAGACAGGAAAAATGTATCGAATATATCCATGACATCTGTAGGTCATACCACAGATAATGAAGAAGACTGTCTAGCTGGGGAATCTCAGAGCATACAGAGTAATTTGAAAAAATTTACCGCTACATTAGAAGAATCTTTCAGCTCCGCAAAAAATAAAGAAAAATAGAAGATATGACATAATTAAAGACCCCACAAACTATATTATTGGGGAAAATACTAGCTGGACGATAGCTTTTATGAAGCATGAACAGTAAAGGCCACTTTCTTTTATAAAGTAAAGGTCATTTGTGTAATAGTAAAGGTCAATGTGTAATAGTAAAGGTCAATTAGGAATAGTAAAGGCCATTTTTATTTTTGTGTTTTGCTTTGAGTATCTGCTATATAAGGATCTCATTCTTTTCATTTGAAGGATAGGTTTTAGAAAATCACCTCTCTCTACTACTCTCAAAAGCTCTCTTCTTGTAATATAAATATCTTGGAATAAAAGTCTTTAGTTCTGATCACACTCATCCATGTTAAGGACTCATCCGTGTTAAGGTATTTTAAATTTTTATTGTTAATTTTATTTTATTTTCTTAATACTAGCCTAATGATAGGATAAATCACTCGTGTTGAACTATAACATACTAAGCTATTAGTATAGTATGGCATAAGTTATTCAAATAAGAATCAAGTCATCCAATGATATTAAGGTCGCAATAAATAGACTTGCAGTAATAGTTTTGATTCAGGCTTCATGCCGGAAGTCCATTTGAAAGGCTTGTTAGTTAGGAGGGAATTAAAGGTTGTGTTTTTTGGACCCGTTTTATAATGATGATGATGATGATGATAATAATAATAATAATAATAATAATAATAATAATAATAATAATAATAATCCATATTAACAAGATTTAAGGGTTGGCGATAATCCGTGTGGCCATCGAGACCTATACTTTTGGAAGAACCGAAATATACGAGAATTTCTTATAGCTTATTAACTGTATGGAAGTATTAATCCTTTACCCGAGCAAAAGGCATGTCAGAATTTAATACATACTTAAGTTGAGCTCATGTGTGCAGCGATTCTATCAAATATTTTTGGAGTATCTTCCATGGTTCATTTCTCCTTTGAATCTCAGAGTTTTCAACAAGAAATATCATTCTTTGTTTTCTAGTTGCTCATAGGACTTGATATCATCATTGTCCTTGCCTTTAGCAATTGAAGAAAATGTATCACGTTGCTTTTGGGCAGCTAAATATGCCTGCAATTGCCCGTATAACGGACTGTCTTCTGGGATATCTTCTAAATGAATTGAAGGAGATGACATCTCCTATTTCCATGAGTAGAGAATACCAGATTGACAAGATCTGAGGATTAGCGGTAATCCGCGCGGCCATCCAGACCTATACTATCGGGAGAACCAAAATATACAAGAATTTCTTACATCTTATTGACTGTATGAAAGTATTCATATTTTACCCGAGCAAATGGCTGTCAGAATTTAATACATACTTAAGTTGAGCCCATGTGATTATGCCTAATTTAGAATTGGAAAAAATACATAAAGTAGCATATTTAAGTATTAAATTACAAAAAGTAACAACAATTTTATTAAATTATATTTTGTAGCATATGTATTTGTATGTATTTGTATTTTTGTAGCAACAGTTTGCAAAAATACAAAATACATATCGATCATAATGGCAGTAAAAATCATATGTATTTGTATTTATATAGCAACAGTTTACAAAAATACAAAATACAACTTGCTATATTATGTAATTATGAAACTATTGTTATGAAATTCATAATTAAGCAGATAAGTATGGTATTTCTGAATTTTGCCCTTTAGAATTTATCAACCAAACAAATAAAGATTCTAATTAAATGTTAAAATTATACTTAACATAAAAATTTTAAGTACCAACATTGGGTCATGTGTAGCACGGCGTAACCAACTAATTTTTGTACAATTATCCCATCCCCCAAAAATAAAATTAGTCTCAAGTTCATGAAAGCCAAAACATGAAAGGAAACGTGACTTCTACAAGCCTCTAACAAACGAAATGCATTTTAACACTAATTTTATTACAGCCAAGTAGCTTAAACCAAACAATTGGTGCATAGATTTCTCGAAAACACACAAACTAATAACTAAGAATGAAAGCCAGTTCAACTCTTCGATAGTTTTGAATAAAATAGATATAGCTAAGTCATATACCAAAGGTACCGTACAATGCACAAAATATGCAAGTATCAAACGACATACCCATCTCACAATTGAGGACTTCCGAACCAAATTAAAAATAGCTAAATCGTAATACATGCCCACAAAATAATCCTCACGTCTACTAAATTTAAATTATACTGAAGACATTTTCCTCAAACATAAATAAGAGAAGATTCAAGAATATTCAAGACATTCACATGAAAACATTTTAGAACCATAGCTCACATGTATGCATTCGCCAACCAGAGCATATCATAAGTCTTAAGAAAAAAAAGGACAAAAGGTCCATTTAGATGAAATTTCAAAAAAGAGGTGGCATACTATTTTCAACCTAGACAGAAAGCAACATATCTTTTGATTAAAGAGAGAGAGAGAGAAAGCTTAACATGTATATCGATGAATAAGTAGTGAGCAAATTTATCTACCCTACTCTACGACATTTAGAATGCCACAACATCATGACATACATACTTATACTTACATTTTACACTCAAACAAGATAACATTTCAGATTTAGGGCCCGTTTGGGATTGCAGTAACAAAACTACTTATTTGAGAAGCACTTTTATAAAATGACTTTTCAAAAAAATATTTTTTAAAAAAAGCAGTTTGTGTTTGGTAAATTCAGTGCTTTAGAGAATCTAATTATGTTTGGATAATCTTTTTCAAGAAATGATTTTTTGAGACAAATGACCAAAAAGGACATCTATCAATAGATTTTTATTACTAAAATTAATTTATAGAGAAAAATTATTTTAAATATGTATTATAATATTTTTAATTAAATTATTTTATTTAATTAAAAAGTACGTACTCTAGAATTTTCAATCAATATTTATATACATAAATACATTAAAAAAAATTAAATGGTGATATATTACTTAAATAATTTAAATATTACTTAAAACATCTAACAAAAATGAATATAAAAGTTATTTCATAAATTAAATCACTACATATGAAAAAAATTAACGACAAAAATAATTGGCAAAATCATCTATTTAGACGGACAAAATCACAATTACTTTCATGGTTATAATAACCTTTCACACGTGAGACACTCTAAATTTTATAAATATAAAACCTAAACACTCAACTCGAACATGATAAATTAACAAGCAATCCAAGGCATCTGTTTACGCATACAGATAACAAATTCCATCAAAGAATCTTGAATCATTACTTTCTTTTTAAAATATCTTAAGGTCTTTTTGTACCATGCTCAAGCATATATTCTGCTGCATCTAAAACATATAAGAACCATATAACAAGCTAATACCATATCTGATTACGCACTAAAATGAGAATCACATTTTTTGATTAAGATGATAAAGCAAAGGAGAATTACGGACCTATTTTGGAGCAATAAACTAGGGATTCCTCATTGGAGATTCAAACTCAAACTCGAATTTCAACTACGGAAAGGGAGCAAGAGAAATGAGAGGAAATAGTAGAACGAATTTGCTGATTTTTTTTGCTAATTTTCTAATTGTTGATTCTTGGTGATCCTTGACTCTTGCTTGATTTTTTCGGCTGACCAAAAATGGGAGCTCAAGGGCTCCTTTTATAGCCAAATTTGATGGGTTGCCAAGTAAAGCCTCAAGAATTCAAAATTTGAATTCTTGAGAATCTCAACTGCCGGAAAATAAAAATAAAGGCTGAATTTTACTCTTTTTCAAATTGAGGTGAAGGGGAAATGATAGTTTCGGAGATACAAGTTCGGACCCATCATATTAAAGGGATTACAACCTCAAATCCGATGGTTCTTCACTATCTTTATCTTTTTAGAAATGGCAGAGAAGATAAAGTGCTTTAGGATATGGTGAAGGGATATAATGCTGATGAAAACTTTGGCATTGATGGATGTGGGAGGAAAAGGGAAGGGGGAGGTTAAGGGCCATCAGAATTGCTATTATCCAATGGTACGAGGGGAAATCGGCATTGCAGAGATGAAAGAGAAGCTGAAATAATGTTTCTAATTGCAGTCTAGTTAGAAACGAATGGGAGATTGAGAGAGCAGAAAAATGAAGGGTTTAATTAGCTTTTGGGTCGAGTCAGAGTGTTTGGTTTTGGGTCGGGGCGATTTTTGGGCTGGTGTTTTGCTAAAAAATAAGGGGTCGGTTGGTTTTAATAAGTTTTAAGGACTGAAAATTATTTAAAGAAATTGGTCTATACGGATAAATGAACTAATCTAATTTTTCAAATCAATTTCACTTAACTAATTCAACGATGCTTATTTGTTCTAATTAGTTTTTTCCAACAGTATGCATATATATATAATTTTCACACATATAGGTAAATATACATACGCGCGTGATTTTAACTATGTATATATGATATATTTTAAATACGTTTGGTTATAGTTCAAAAGTAAATAAATAAAATAAAATGGAGTAAATTTGTAGAAATGTAATGATATCGAAAGGATTATGTTAATACGCTAACATATATATATACATATATATATATATATATATATATATATATATATATATATATATATATATATATTTATTTTAGAAAAAAGTAGTGAAATGATAATTTAAAATATATTTATTTATTCATTTTTTTCAAGCAAATTTATAAGATGGAAAGATAATAAAAATGTCATTTTCAAATTATTAATGTAAAAAATAAGCAAAATATATTGAAAAAATATTCAAGAATCCTAAGCATTGAGAAATTAATTTTATGTAAAAGGAGAGCTAAAATTGAATATCAACAATGGATACTGTTATTTTTGTATTGACGTGCGGAATGTGATTTTGATTGCTTGGCAAAAGCGAAGGTTTAGCAATTCGTTGAGCTTTCTTCGGCGTCGAGGTAGGATAGGTTCTTCCCTTATTATATTAAGCTATTTCATAGTATATTTATGATATCCTTTTAGATTGGGATGGATTTTAGGTGTTGGATTGACGAAATGCAAGACTTGGGACTAATGAAATTATTTTAGTAATTTGAGTCCATAGAGTTGGAATGCTTAGCTTGTTGCCTTGAACCTTAGTGAATTAGACTTCATTACTTATGTTTAGCATGAGAATGTCCTAAATTACTCAAATTAGGTAAAAATGCTTTAGACTCTCATGCTTAGGGTAAGTTGGCCGTAGTTGCTTACACTAATGGAGGTTGCCTTAGTTTTAATTGACTTAGCTATAGTGCTTGAATGAAATCTACCTTAGGATTAATGTGTCCTGCTAAACACCTAAGAGTTGATTTAGATACCTTAGCCTAGTCCAGGGTAGAAATTTGACTTAGAATGTATTTCGGGGATTTAGAAGTGGGCTCTTGACCCACCTTGAGTCAAGATTTATATAGTTCTCTTAAACTCTTATACACTTATTAAATGCCTAGAGAATACCTTTTGAGGAAATATAAAGGAACCTCGGTAATAAATTATGGTGATGACCTTGGAGCTAACATTCATGGTCTAATTGACTAGATTATTGATTATGCTATGATGAGCTATTGATTATGTTATTAAATATGCTCATGACTATGTAGTGATTAAGCCATTGATTAGGCTATAGCCATTGATTAGGCTATCATTCGGGCCTTTGACTAAGCTATTGCTCATGTTATGATCTTGCTTAATAATTATGCTAGTAACCATGTCAGAAATCTTTCTTATTGATGATATAGGACATTATGATGTTGATGATGCTAGAAGACACGCTTAATGATTATAGGGGAAGTTATGTACTAATTATTTTTGAAATCATGATACTTTATTACATGATTGTTTATGTTATTGATTTTGCCACCAATTATGATTATGTATATATATATTGATACCCGGCAAGAACGGAGGATATTATGATGATATGATGATATCCGACAAAGCCGGAGGATATTGTGATGATATTGATATCTGAAAAGGTCGGAAGATAGTTATGATGATATATACCAGCAAGGCCGGGGGATGATTATGGTGATGCATTAATACCCATCTAGGCCGGAGGATGATTATATTGATGTGCCTATGTGTACATCCCATTTCGAGTTTGACTAGGCCTATGTATGGCAATTATATGCTTATATATACTTATGTGTAATATGGGTATAATAATGATATTAGGGATGTTGTCTATAGCCTACTAGTGATAAATACATATAAAGTGGTAGAGTTAATGGTTAATGTTAAATGAGAATTAGTGGTGGATGTTGTTTAAATGGTTAATAATGAATAGTTGATAATTGAAAATTATTTGTAAAATGATATTTAGTTAGTAAATGATGTTAGTTGATAAATGATGGTTAGATAATGAATGTAGGCAAATGAATGAATATGTGGTGAATAGTTGCCTAAGTGATGAGTAGAGGTCATATGATAACTGGTGAATAGTTGCCTAAGTGATGACTAGAGGTCATACAATGACTAGTAATCTAATGAATTAGTTGATGAGATATGGTTAGCTAATAAGCGTTGACTAGTGAATAGTGATGATTAGGTGGTTAATGATAATAATATTAAGAAATGTGGGCACTTTGCCGAATGTTGCTAAATTGTGAATGATGGTTAAATGACTATGAAAGTTGATTATAATATCGGTTAATTTCTTTATTATTCTCTGGGAGTGCTCTCTATTTGTATAGGAGGCTGTGAAGTTCCTTACTTTTCTGCACCAGTTGGTACATGGGAGCAAACTTTGTAGTTATGTTTTCTTGTGTTGATTCTTTATGATGTTTATTATTCTAAATCGATTATTTATTATGCACAATGTTATGGGCATGTGTTGATGCCTTATGTAATACTGTATTCCGGTTTAATTACTTATTATGTCAGTGATATTGGAGGTGATTCGGGTTCATTTCTGTACCTTGACTTGGTTTATATTTTCTCGTATTTTATCATTCTTATATCCTGATTTAGTTTAGTCGGCTGATGATGCCTACTGAATACCCGTTGTTTTGCTACTTATACTACACTTCTGTACCTTTTTGGTACAGATTCGAGTACTAGTTGCTACCGTTGATCTGAGTTTGTACGATGTTGATATTCTAGAGATAGGGTGAGCTCTTGGAGTTCGAGTCGTCCATTTTCTTCTATCTTAATATACAGTCTTTTGTTTTAAGATAGATGTATTGACTATTTTTAGACATTTGGGTTGTATTATTGACATTATATTCTCTTGTACAAACTCTACCAGATTTTGGGATTGATATCGTATTTGACTATCTTATCTATTTGGAATGACTTGAATATTATTTAAGTGTGTTGTTTATTTCTAGCTAGTTGGGCAATTTCCTACCAAATTAATCCATTGTGCTAACTCTAGGTATGACTCGTCTTACCTAATGGTGGGCTTTAGTAGGTGCCATCATGACTCATAAATCAGGTTGTGATAATAACTCACCAAACAATATGGCTTAAGAAAGATTCTTAATATCATATGTTGAAATTTTAATACATATACAGAGTTAAAATATTGCAAAAAAATAAATAGAAATGTACCTTCAGTCATTATTGTCCAAATGTAAAAAGAAAGAAAGTTTGAGAAAGAATTTGTAATAAAGCTTAGGATTCTTCTAACCTATGTCTATCAAAAAGTATGTTAGATTGATGGAGTCACAGACGTATACAGATAGGTTAGGAACTCTTACTTTGTTTGGATGATGGTTTGCCATAGTTTGATAATGTACGATATTGTATGGTATGGTATTGTACTGTACAGTATAGTACAATACAATGTTTGGATGGATTGTATCATTAAGTGTTGTTTAATAAATGTTTTATTTATTTGGTTTGATGGTATGGTACTGCATTGTAACTGGTAAGTTTGCTAAAATACCTTTAATTATTCTAAATGTTAAATTTATCAATAATTATCAATTAAATAATTTTTTTCCTGCTAATCTGTCACAAAGTATGTCGAGTAAATATATTTTGTTAAATTCATGTAAATTCTAAAAAAATAATACAAGAGTAGAACAAAATAAATATAACCGAGTTCATTTTTTATAGTAATAATTTTTTTTGTGTGTGTTTTGAAACGTGACTACCAATGACAAGCACAAAGTTTGAATACATCTTTTGTGTATGGTACAGGTGTGTTCGGTATGGAATACAAAAAAATCTAGAAAAATAAATTAGACCAAAAAAATCTAGGAATATAAATTAGTTCTTACATATTTTCTTGTGTCATTACGCAAATAGAAAAATATTTTCTAAAAATATTTGTATATATTTAACACAAAACAATGAGAATGAATAGGATACAGGGGAGGGATAAAAAAAATTATGAATTTTTTATTAAATTTTTTTGAGGGTGGGGTAATGGAGTGGGGGGGTCGAGGGTAGGTATAGGGGTGGGGCAAGAAAAAAAATTTAAATTTCTTAAAAGATAAATTAAAAAATAATTTTTCTTATAGGTGGGTGCATGGGATGGGGTAAGGGGCTGATAGGAGGTGGTGGTGGGGTAAAAAAAAATTTTAAAACTTTTTGATAAATAAAAAAATAATTTGGAAGAGGGGTTGGTAAGTGATGGGGGAGGGGTGGGCAAGATAAAGTTTTGAAATTTTTTCAAAAAAAAAAATTTTAAAAAAAAATTGGGGTGGGGTCGAGGTCAGGGTAGGAGGTGGGATAAGAAAAAAGTTAAAAAATTTATAAAAAATAATTTTATTTTGGATAGAAGGGAGGGAGGGGGAGGAGAGGGGTGGCTCGTGGGGTGGGGGAGGGATTGGAGGTGGAGTTAAATAATATAGGATAAAGGGTAAAATATGATTATATAATATTAAATAAAGGCATAATTGAAAAAAATAAGCAAAACATGGGATACCACCAAATTGGTGGTTGCATAAAGTAAGGATTTTCATGATTATCAAACAATGAAATTAAATTATATCATCCCATATATTTTAAGAAACAATCAAAACAAACATGATTCTCTTAGTAACAAATACCGTACAATATCATGAAAACCATCATCCAAATAGTGTATTAGACAATTAACTTTAACTTTGGGGACTTCTCATAATTATTTCTTATCATAAAAATATACCATACATACATTATTTGGAGGAAAATTAATTGATGATTTACCTATAAAATAAGGTAAATATTTTAGGAAAATTTACATATATTTATGTCCTAACTTTCTATTATTAGATAAAATCCCATCTACCAAAACTAATTACAAATATCTCATTTCTTACATTTTCTCTCTCCAACCTCCATATACATATCACACCTCCACAATTTATGCCTAACATCAAGCAACAATAATTAAGAAATTTCAAGATTTGAATTTACAAAGCTTATATTATCAAGTTGTTGAACATCGTCATCTTCTTTAATTTCTTTTAGGTTAGTTTAATTTTTTAATTTTTTCAACTTTACTAAATCAAAAATCTACGAGTTGCTTGGTGCATGTGCGTAATTCTCAAAGTTTAAGCATAGTAATGGAGTCTGGTCCGAGTTTTAGAAAAAATAGATCGAAACGACCACAGCCGCCAAGATAAAGAAGTTGAGGAAATTTGCTTGTACAAGCTCTAAAAATTCCGTTACTAAATCTTCAAGTAAGATAAAAAGTGAAGAATCATCACAACCACGCCTTTCAAAGGTATAGTGATTTGTTGTTGAACTTGTATTTTTTTTATCGATTTACGCATTCTTCTACATTGTTATATAAGAGTGTTTTATTGTTACTTCAACCTTATACACAAATTAGTATGTATAGTGTTAGAGACGTCTTCTTATACATTAAATTTGTTATGTATCTGGTTAAATTACTTAGTAAATCAATGTTGTTATTTTGAACTATGATACATAGCGAGTTATGTATATATTTGTAGCTATGTCATTTGTTGGACGTTTTATTTGAGCCCATATACATAAATTTGTTATGTATGTGCATTGAAACAAGACACTGCTGGACTGTTTAATTTCAGGTCATATACATTACAGAGTTATATATATGTTATGCATCAATAGTGTTATACATAGCACACTTATGTATATGATTCTGCTAGATAAGACGAGTTGTGTGTACTTTCAGCCCATATACATAGCAGTGTTTTGTCTATGCAAGAACGTTAGGCATATATGTGATGTGTTATCTTTATATTTGTAAGTTTTGTTTCATATTGTTATGTATATGTGATGTGTATTTTGCAAACCTATATATATGGGTTGGAATTTTTTGTTGCCATGTTCTTCAAATCTTATAGGAATCCATTTTTGGGTTTCAAATTTTTCCATACATATGTAGTAAAATTTTCTTTATATGTAGATTAGGTAGTAAAATTTTTCGTAGACTTACGTAGTAGAATTTCCTTTATATGAGTGTTTTTTTTTTCTTTTTTAAATTTTTTATGTCCCTTTATTTTATAAGTCTTTTTTCTTTGGTTTTAAAATTTTTTAGGTGATTTATATGGTAAATTTTCCTTTTAAGAGTATATTTGTTGAACAATTTACATGCTTAAGGATTCATTAATCACACATTAATAAGGTACAATATTGGATAATTATTAGACTTGATTTATTTTCTTAAATATTATTTTAGATAATTATTAGACTTGATTTCCTTAAATATCGTTAAGGAAGTTAGTTATGATACATAAGATATTTATGTATATTTACATTCAGTTATGTATATGAACAATTAAAATTTGAGAGAGAAAATTTATTTAAAAACTTGGAAGAGAATGTAATTAAGAAGAAACTTGGTGGGGTTTATGAAAATTGCCCAATATTTTATTACCAAAAATACGTGGATCATATCAATGTAAATTTTTACACTAGGGTCATTCTTAGCCCCTTATATCACTCTTAAATTATACGCATCCTATATATACTTATTACCGTGGTGATGTGACACTAGTTCATAAGTTTTCCTTCGCACACGAATGATTATTTGAAGTCACCGCTCCTAATTTTAGGGACCATGAAAGATTTGTGTTTGATATGGAGACCATATATCACTATTTGCGGCCGCACAACGCATATCGAAGCAGAATACTTGAGACTTCAAAGCAGTTTTTGGACTCGATAAGTGGACCACATAGCGCATTCTATGGACGCAAATGAGTGTGCATATGAGCTCTTGAGTTCTTTTCGATTCCTTTCAGCTCCCAATTCTTTCTACACTCCATGCATGCTTAGATATCAACTTTATCCATGTTCACGTATAATTTATCATAGTTCAGATTGAATCTCACGAAATATAACGATTCAAATCTAATCCGACTTTTTGGAATATCACATCAAATTTCTTTGTTTTTTTGCCTTTTGATCAACGAGTGAAAACAAACAAAATGATAAAGTTTTGATTTGTTATTTAGCTCACCGGATAAATGTCAAAGAAATGCTTTTAAGTATCTAGTATCATAAGACCTCTCCGTAAAGTATGTGTGTGTTGCTACAAATCCGGTCATAATATAGGCATCATTCTAGCCATTTTCCGTAATTAATGCTCACACCGATACACAAGGGATTATTTGTATTACCAAAACATGAGAATTATCGGACATAATTATTCAGTTATTATTATCTCCCGTCTGCTGAAGTATTACTCAAAGGTAATATTTATTATTTGTATTCAACATGAGTATTCCAGCTGCAATTCTAGTTATCATTATTGTAACTCTTTTAGTCAGTTTGCTAGAATACATTATCTAACCCTAGGTTGCTCCTACTTTTCAAAAATGTTGTCGTACTCGTGTCGGATTCTAAAAAATGCATAACTTTTGAAGAATTCGACACGCATCCGATAACACTTTTAAATAATTCGAGCAACATAGCTGACCAATCTCTCCAATTGTCCTGCAATAGGACTTCTATCACCGATAACCAATTTAAAGTACTAAAAGTTAGGACCTATAAATATTAGCATAGGCTATTCCTATCAAATTTAATTAAATAAAAGAGTAAAAATATATCGACATGCAACTACTCGAGGGAAATATTTATCTATTTTCCTTTTTAAACAAGAACGGCAACACCTTTAAGTTCCAATTTATATCACTTGCTTTTCATTCTCCTTTTTCCCTTGATTGTGTTATTAATTATAGGCTATTCAAATTCACCAGTTAATATACAATTACATCAAGCACATCGCATAACAGCCGTCTTAGCTCAGAGTTAGAGCGCGTGGCTTTTAACCACGTGGTCGTTAGTTTCGATCCCCACAGACGGCGTTTTCTTTTTATTTTTTCTCTGTTTCTATAGATTCATAGATGCACTACATTGGAAAGAGGAGAAAAATATTATTCTCTCCGTCTCATTTTACCTGTCTCAAATTGGGATAGCACAATTATTAATAAAAATAATAAATAACAAGACTAGTTTATCATAGTGCCCCTATTAAATAATGTTTATATTTTAATTTAAAGAAAAAGTAATTAATACAAAGGGTAAAACATAAAAAAAAAATTATCTTATCTTGATAAGTAAAATGGGACACCAAATTAAGAAATTTGGAATGGATAAAATGGGATGGAGGGAGTAGATTCAATAGATACACTACATTTTTTTTCTCTGTTTCTATAGATTCATAGATGCAATACGTTGGAAAGAGGAGAAAAATATTAGATTCAATTGATACACTACATTGGAAAGAGGAGAAAAATGATTGGATAAATATATCATAATTAATATAGACAAATTTAATATTTGAATATTATAAGTTTGAGTTTGAAATTGTATGATAATTTACTATTTATACTTGGGTCAAAATCATTTTTCTTCTCCAACTTGGTCTTAAAAATCAAATTCTTCCCTCAACTTTGAATAATAATCATACTCCCCCTTTATCATAATTGACTTTTTAAAATTCCTATTTTACCCTTTATTATCAATATTTTATTCTTTTTTTTTTTACTTCTTTTAAATCATCATATTTTCATTTTGAAAAAAATATTCATATAACAAAATTTTCATAAAAACATAAACATTATCTTCTATGAAAAAAAAGTAAGAAATACGAATTTAGTATAGAAGCTAATGATGATCTTTATGAAGTAAATTAGCATAATAAGAAAATTAGTTTTATTAATAATAATCAAAACTATAATATTCATTTTACAAGTGAAAATAATAAGTAATACTAATTTTATAAACATCTTTCAAAGCAGAAAATACAAACAATAAATGAAAGAGATAAGCCACTCGAACTATGTTCAAAGTTGTTACAACACACTCCGACTTCACAGGGGTCCTATTATCCCCTGAACTCAAATTTTGCGTATTTTTGTCATTTTTTTGTGTTAATGTGGCACCTTTATTATATAAAATGGAGTCCACATCAAAGGTATCACGCCATCTAAAATAATTGACAAAAGGTATCACGTTAACTAAAAAGATTGGTAAAAATACGCTAAAATTTAGTTTGAGGGGTAATAGGACCCCGTGAAATTGACGTGTGTCATAGCAAATTTGGTCATAGTTCGGGGTACTAGATGTTTTTCTCGAATAAAAATAAGGTCAAATTTTAAGGATTGTATTTATTTATATAAATTATAAAATATGTAATACTCTATTAATGACAATCACAGCTTATTTACTGATATAGACAATAAATAATATTGTTTCTTATCACTTGATCCTCATACTAAAAATAGATATTTTAATTTATTTGCTCAATTTGTGAAATCAAGAGAATTGTATTATAATTTTTTCTACCCATTAGTGTTAAATAACTATATAAAGTAACAGTATAGACAAATTTAAAATTTCAAACTATCATTAATAAGGTTACAACAACAACAACAACATACCCAGTGTATTTCCACCTAGTGGTTCTGTGGAGGGTAGAGTGTACACAAACCATACCACTACCTCAAGAGAAGTAGAGAGGCTGTTTCCGATAGACCCCCGGCTTAGGACAAATAACAGTATAACAAATACAAAAAGTAAGCGGATACAAACTAGTATGGTACACAAAACAATCTAACAGTATAACAAACACAAAAGATAAGTGCATAATAATCTAGTATGAGATACAAAAAAGCCAACACCACTAACCCCAAAAACTATAACCCTAACACTACGAACCAGAAACTCCAAACCCAAAGGAGCACTCCCTTATTACTATCATCGTGCTCCCACCCCCTAACCCTCTACCCTAATCCGCATCCTCCACACCTTCTTATCAAGGGTCATGTCCTCTGTAAGCTGTAATTGCTCTATATCATGCCTAATCACCTCCCTCCAATTTTTCTTCGGTCTACCTCTAGCCCGCCTAAAACCATCCATAGCCAGAGTCTTACACCTCCGCACTGGAGCATCAGGGCCACTCCTCATCACATGCCTGAACCAACATAGCCTCACTTCTCGTAACTTATCCTCCACTGAGGCAACTCCCACCTTCTCCCAAATAATCTCATTCCTCACCCTATCTTTCCTGGTATGTCCACACATTCATCGAAACATTCGCATCTCTGCCACCTTCACCTTTTGGATGTGGGAGTTCTTAACTGACCAACACTCCGCTCTATACAGCATAGCCATCTGGACTACCACTCTGTAGAACTTACCTTGAAGCTTCGGGGGCACCTTCTTATCACAAAGGACTCCCAAAGTGAGCCTCCACTTTAACCACCCTACCTCAATATGATGCATAACATCCTTGTTAATCTCACCATTACCCTGAATTATAGATCCCGAATACTTGAAACTCTCCCTCTTCTGGATGACCTGAGAGTCTAGCTTCACAACCACTCTATCTTTTTGCGACATATTACTGAACTTACACTTCAAGTACTCCGTCTTTGTTCTACTTAACCGAAAACCTTTAGATTCAAGCACCTGTCTCCAAATCTCCAACTTATCATTAACTTCACCCCAAGTCTCATCGATCAGAACCACATCATCTGCAAATAACATACACCAAGGCACCTCCTAAATAGAAATGGGCTAAGATTTGATCCCTGGTGCAACCCTATCAAAACCGTGAAGTGCTCTGAATTTTCACCGAACGTCCTTACACGATTCTTCGCACCATCATACATATCCTGAATCGACCTAATGTACGCCACGAGCACCCCTCTAGCCTCCAAGAACCTCCATAGAATCTCCCTGGAAACTCTGTCATTGCCTTCTCTAGATCAATAAACACCATGTCCAAGTCCTACTTCCTCTCTCGAAGCTACTCCACTAATCTTCTCACAAGGTGAATGGCCTCAGTGGTCAAGCAACCAGGCATGAAACCGAACTGATTCTCAGAGATCATCACGATCCTCCTCATCCTCAACTAAGTGAACCTCCACTTCAACCACCCTGCCTTAATACGATGCATAACATCCTCGTTAATCTCACCATTACCCTGAATTATAAACTCCGAATACTTGAAACTCTCCCTCTTCTGGATGGCCTGAGAGTCTAGCTTCACAACCACTCTATCTTCTTACGACATATTACTGAACTTACACTCCAAGTACTCCGTCTTTGTTCTACTTAACCGAAAACCTTTAGATTCAAGTGCCTGTCTCTAAATCTCCAACTTATCATTAACTTCACCCCAAGTCTCATCGATCAGAACCACATTATCTGCAAATAACATACACTAAGGCACCTCTTAAATAGAAATGGGGTAAGAGTTGATCCCTGGTATAACCCTATCAAAACCGTGAAGTGCTTCAAATCTCCACCGAACGTCCTTACACGATTCTTTGCACCATCATACATATCCAAAATCGACCTAATGTACGCCACGAGCACCCCTCTAGCCTCCAAGCACCTCCATAGAATCTCCCTGGGAACTCTGTCATTGCCTTCTCTAGATCAATAAACACCATGTGCAAATCCTACTTCCTCTCTCGAAGCTACTCCACTAATTTTCTCACAAGGTGAATGGCCTCAGTGGTTGAGCAACCAGGCATGAAATCGAACTGATTCTTAGAGATCATCACGATCCTCCTCATCCTCAACTCTACTACCCTTTCCCAAACCTACATAGTATGACTCAACAACTTAATACCTCTATAGTTGTTACAACTCTGAATGTATCCCTTGTTCTTACACACTGGAATCATCGTGCTCTACCTCCATACTTCAGGCATCTTAGCAGCTCTAAAAATAATGTTAAACAACCTTGTCAACCACTCAAGACCTGCCCCACTAGTGCTCTTCCAAAAATCTACTGGAATCTCGTCTGGCCCCGTCGCCCTACCCCGCCTCATCCTGCGAATAACTCCCTTGACCTCCTCAACCTTGATACACCTACAATAACTATAATTGTGACCCTCCTCAGATATCTCCAAGTATCCCAACACAGAACCTTTGTCCCCTTCGTCGTTCAAAAGTTTATGAAAATAGGACTGTCATCTCTCCCTAATGAGGACATCCTCAACCAACACTATACCATCCTCTCCTTTGATGCACTTCTCTTGGTCAAGGTTAGGAGCCCTCCGCTTCCTGGCCTTGGGCATCCTATACAACTTCTTATCTCTGCCTTTCTCCTCTAAAGCCGTATATAAACTCTCAAAAGTTGTTGTCTTAGCCGCTGTAACCGCTAACTTAGCCTCTCTTCGAGAAACCTTATACTCATCCTTATTCTTCTTTCTTTACTCATCATTCTTGCTCCCAGCCAACTTAGTATAAGCCATCTTATTAGACTCTACCTTTCTCTTGACCTCTTCATTCTACCACCAGTCTCCTTGACGTTTGCCAAATCGACCTCTCGAGATACCCAACTCCTCTCTAGCGGTCTTCCTAATGCAATTGGCATTTGTCCCCCACATATTATCCACCCTCTCTCTACTCTCCCAAGCCTCCCTACTCTTCAACTTTTCTTCCATCTCCAAAGCACTAGCCAAAGTTAGGCTCCCCCACTTAATCCTGGGTTGCGCCTTCCTACTTCTCTTTTCTTTGCCCTTATTGAAATCCAAGTCCATCACCAACAACTATGTTGAGTCGAGAGATTCTCACTAGGTATGACTTTACAGTCTTTACATAGTGCTCTATCCCCTTTTCTAAGAAGCAAGAAGTCTATCTGAGTCTTGGCCACTGAACTACAAAATGTAATAAAGTGATCCTCCTTCTTTGGAAAGCTTGAATTTACTATCCATAACCCAAAAGCCCTAGAAAAATCCAATAGAGAAGTTTCTCCTTCATTCCGCTTACCAAAACTGAAATCGCCATGCATATTATCATACCCTCTCGATAAAGACCCAATATGCCCATTGAAATCCCCTCCCACAAAAAGTTTCTCAGTGCTCGGGATGCTCCTCACCTCCTCATCTAAAACCTCCCAGAATTCCTTCTTCTCCTCTTCGTCCAAACCTACTTACGGGGCATAGGCACTAATAATGTTCACCGTAGACCCTCCCATGACCAACATAATAGACATCGGTCTATCACTAACTCTCTTTACCTCTACCATCTGCTCCCTAAGATCTTAATCTACTAAGATACCTACCCCATTTCTATGTCTTACACTACCCGAGTACCATAACTTATATCCATCCACATCTCTCGCATTAGTGCCTACTCATTTAGTTTCCTAGACACACGCTACAATAACTCTCCTCTTTCTAAGAATCTTCACTAGCTCTATAGACTTACCCTGCAAAGTACCAACGTTCCAAGACACAACTCGTAACCTAGAAGCTCTTTTAT
>NW_025820326.1:1446814-1466511 GCF_002878395.1 Capsicum annuum
TGTGGGGGTGATTGGCATGGTTGTCAATGCATTTTGGTACCATTTATACGATATTGTGATTTTTGATGGATTCGAGAGCCTTATTTTAGACTTATGTGGATCTTTTGATTCGTACAATAAATGTCTGAATGGGATACGTAGTGCCAGTAGCTCTGGAATATCAATATTAGGCTAGGTAGACCTTTGGTTCGGGTTCCAGTGCACCCGAGCTCATTTTGACCTATTGGTCGAAAAGTTGAAAAATTGGAAATATGAGTGTTGGACTCACATTTGGTCAAAACAACCTCAGATGAAAAATTCAACTTTTCTAGCAGATCCAAATATCGATTTTAGGGTGACAAAATGTTTGGTGTGATTTTACGGCTTTTAAATCTCATTTCGATCCTTGGTTTGAAAAATTGTGATTTCGAGTTTCGAGGGTTAACTTTGTGAAAATGATGTTTTTTAACAATTCAACTTCACCAACGCGTCCGAAACGTCTAATTTAGTGTGGTTGCATAGTTTATTTGTGTATATTGAACTCCGAACAAATCTCAAGCACCCCGTCGAAGTCCGGATTGACTTTAAAAAAAATAGTTTTTTAGCAAAAGTTGTGCAGAAAAATCTGCAATAATAAATAACAGTTTTTGGTCTATTTTGCTCATTTTTCATCTAGCCTCTTGAGAGTTAAACCCTAAAATAGTATGAGAGCTTAAAACTAAAGTTTGTGGGAGCTTGGATAACTAGACTAGCATCTATTTCTTGATTCTATTACGAATTTAAGGTAAGAATTCACCATTTTTTTAGTAATTTCTTGATTAATTTCTCAAAACTCAAAAACTTAGTACTTGATTTTAAATCCAAATTTTAGTCTTTTTCATATGAATAATGTTTTTATCTTAAATTAATAGTTTTTCATCAATTTAACCTTCAAAACAATTTCGATTCTTGATTTTAACCCGAATTTCAAATATTTTACCCGGTAAAGCTTAAAGATGGTTTTTCTTCGATTTGAACCTCATTTTGACTCGATTTGACTTGAGTTTTCAGTTGTAGATTTCTAAAAATATGGGAAATATAATTTTGAAGTAAAGTTATGATTTTTCCCTTTTTTTTCGAAAATCCATTTGGGGGATCCGTTTCGGTCCCGAACCAAAAATAGTCAATATAGGTGTCGTTGGTTTTTTTTTTGAAGCATAGATTCTATATTTGATATTTTTAGTGGAGTTTGAATCATTCATAAAAAGTAAGGTCGCGGATTTAAAGTGTATAGCAGATCGATTTCGTCTTTCGAGGTAGGTGATGGCTTAACTCTTTCAGACTGGGTTGGGTAGTAAATGATTAAAAAAAATGCATGTTAAGGGTGGGAACTAATCATGAAAAATGTTTATCTATGTGTTATGCCCGTGTGAGGCCTATATGTGATGTAATTATCAAAATTAAGATAATATGTGATATGTGTGCCCGTGTAGGGTGCTATGTGATATTGGTAGCCTTGAATACATGTGAATAATTATATTGTGTTGTTAAAATGCTTAATGTGATACCATTGTGTATTGTGATTATATTCATACTTTATTAACATATGAGACATTTGAAAATCATGGATGAAACGAAAATAATGAGTGGATATTGACTCATGTAGTTGTGGAAATATATCATTATGGTTGGTTGTGGAAATATATCATGTGATTGGTTGGTTGTGAAAATACTCATTGTGATTGGTTATGAGCATTATATCTTCATATCATACTCATTCATGAAATATTGGTTCCATCGTGGCAACATATAAGAAACACTAGCAATACCTTATAACACCTTTCTGAGGGATATGCTAGAAAAAAGATTTGATATATGTGAATTGTATACGGGTTGACGAACCTCTCATGGGTCCTACGTTGGGAGGCTTTCCTGCGTAGGTATATACGGGGATTGTGTGACGATCCCAAAGGTTATGCGACGACCTCGTGCATCATCATCATCATCATCATCATTGCACTTACTTTTTTGTGTTTATATTGTGTTGTATTGCCATATTGACTTGTCATTTATGTAATTGTCTTATCTTCTTTTACTTGTATTTGATGATATCATATATGCATGTTCCCTCTTGTTCTACTTATATGTGATATAATGCATACTTATAATCTATCTTGTTGAAGTTGCAATATATGTAATATATTAGAACTGTTAGTGCAAGCGGTGTAAGCTACTATTGTGGGGTATTTTCTGATTGCAAGTGACGTGCCTCAATGTATATTTTGTACGCTGTACTTACTACATTGCTTGGTAGGCCTATGATACCTACTAAGTATAAGTGGACCGTACTCATGCCTACTGCGCCTTTTTGGTGCAGGTCCTAACTTGAGTGCACCTCAGTTTGCTTGACTCGGGTGATTATTGGAGCTTCTAAGGTAGCGGTTGAACCTTCATGCGTCCGAAGTTCACCTCTATATTTCTATAGTAGTTATATCTTTATTAATATTCAGAGATAGATATTATTCCTTTGTGGTTATTTTTCTAGTATATTTGACTCTTGGATTGTATTAGTAGTTCTTACACTATTTGACACCTAATTTTGGACATGACTGGTATTTTGGATAAGTTCTTTCCGCATTATTATGATTACCTGAATGGTTTGGCTTCATTCTAGAAGCCTTACATTGGGTATTTCTGTCTTTTCTTTTTTCTTTTTGTACTAATTTGATTGATAGGCTTACTTGTCAAGGTACGTCGTGACAAGTTGCATAATGACCCTTGTTTTTGGGTAGTGACAAATTGGTATCAAAGTAGCCAGGTTCATTGGTCTCAACAATGTAAGAACGGGATATCTAATAGATTGTCGCGGATCAGTACATAGACGTCCGTTTCTATATTTGAGAGGCTATAGGATATCTTTAGGAAACTTTGCTCATTTTATTCTTTATCTTGTGAAGTTCTTCCATACCTTGTGTTCTGAGTTGTGTTTCACTATTTCTGTGTGGACTGTGTGGCTTATACTATATCTTATTAATTGAGAGATGCAGTAAGAGATTGGTGAAGATCACTTGTCAGTTGTAGACCCTGTGATTCTCCCGAGATAACTTGGGATCAGTTTGTCGAGGTTTTTCTAGAGAGATTTGTGCCTTTAAGTTTGAGAGACCGTATGCGGGATGAGTTTGATTATTTGGAGAAGGGCTCGATGACAGTTGCTGAGTATGAAGCACGCTTTCATGCCCTCTTCAGATATTCTTATGATATCATTTCTACCGAGTCTGAGAAGATTCAGAAGTTTGTAAAGGGTTTGGATGTCTCCCTACAGTTGGCTACGTATCAGATGGCTATGTTTGGGGATTCTTTTCAGAGTATTATGGATCATGCTAAGATGACAAATGGTATTCTTAGTGCATCTTACGGAGGCACCAAGAAAGCGTAATATTTTGGTGAGATCAGGAGTCAGACCTCTCGAGGTAGAGATTTTAGAAATTATCGTGGATACCATGTTAGGCCAGTGCATGTGGCATTACAAAGTTTAGGTGGTGGACCTTCTATTTCAGCAGTTCAGGGTGGTCGTTCGATCCTAGTTGTACCTTCTCCTATTGAGACTGGTTGTAGAGGTTGCTATATGTGTGATGAGATTAGCCATGTGGCCAGGGACTATTCGATCTACTCTTATTTCATATATGAGGGGTAGGGGTGCTACTAGAGGTACGAGGGGCAGAGGTAGTAGAAATCGTAGGGATGGCCATGGGACCACTCAGGCAGTTGGTAGTCGTGGGGCTACCCAAGCAACTAGTGGTATGGTTAGTGTTATGCTATACCAGCCAAACCTGTGACAGAGGTTTCTGATGTTGTGATTACTGGTATAGTTCTCGTTTATTTCAGATTTACATCTGTATTATTTGATCCGCTTTTTCCTATATGTCTGTGTATTTTGATTTGGATTTTTATTCTGTTAGTGATCCTCTTGCCATGCCTATTCTTGTATTAACCCTGATAGGTGATTCTTTAGTGGTGGATCGGATGTACCTATCTTGTGTTGTGACTTTTACCGGACATTAGACTTTGGTAGACTTTCTTGTGTTAGATATGGTCGATTTGGACATTATTTTATGTATGGATTGGTTGTCTCCTTATCATGTTGTCTTTAATTGTTTTACTAAGACTGTGACTTTAGCTTCACCGGGTGTATCAAGGATAGTTACAAAGGTGCACTTTATTCGGATCCTAAAAGGATTATATCTTATGTTCAGGCTCGTAAATTAGTTGAGAGCGGATGTTTATCTTACTTAGCTCATATGTACGACACCGGTGTTGTTTCGCCTCTTTCCTTGGATTCTGTCCATGTTGTCCGTGGATTTATGGATGTGTTCCCTACGGACTTTCTAGTTATGCCTTCGTATTGAGATATTAATTTCGTTATTGATGTTGAGCCGAGCACTTAGCCCATTTCTATTCCTCCTTATAGGATGGCCCCAATAGAGTTGAAGAAACTGGAGAATCAGTTGCAGGAGTTGTTGGATAAGGAATTTATCCGACCTAATATTTTACCTTAGGGTGCGTCTGCCTTGTTTGTGAAGAAAAATTATGGTTCTATACGGATGTGTATTGATTTTCGACAGTTGAATAAGGTGACGATCAAGAATAAGTATCCTCTTTCTCGTATTGCTGATTTATTTGATCAGCTTCAATATGTTGCGGTGTTTTCGAAGATTTTTTTAGGTCCGATTATCACCTATTGAGGATTAGAGCTTTAGATATTCCAAAGATAGCTTTTTGGACTCGGTATGGTCATTACGAGTTCTTGGTGATGTATTTTAGGTTGACCAATGCCCCTACCACATTCATAGAGTTGATGAACCGGGTATTTTGACCGTATCTGGACTCATTTGTTATTGTATTTATAGATGATATCTTTGTTTATTCCAAGAGTGATGTTGAGCATGAGGAGCATTTGTGTATTGTTATTTAGAGATAGAGGGATGAGAAGTTGTATGCCAAGTTTTCTAAGTTCGAGTTTTGGTTGGAGTTTCTTTCTTTCTTGGGTCATGTAGTAACTAAGGAGGGTTTTATGGTTGATCCAGCCAAGATTGTCGTAGTTTGTGGTTGGCTTAGACCTACTTTGCCCACCAACTTTTGGAGTTTTATTGGCTTAGTAGACTATTATCGGTGTTTTATTGAGGGTTTTCTTCTTTTGCAACTCTGCTGACCAAGTTGACTCAGAGGAATATTTCCTTCTAGTGGTCTGATGCTTGTTAGGTGAGCTTCCAAAAGCTCAAGGATTTATTGACTTCAACTCTTATCTTGACTTTTCCAAGGGAGGGCATGGGTTTTACCGTCTTTTGTGATACTTAAGGTATTGGGTTAGGTGTTGTATTGATGCAGGAGGGCAAGGCAATTGCTTATGCATCTCATCTATTGAAGAATCATGAGATGAATTATCATACCTATGATTTGGAGTTGTGCGCAGTCGTATTTGCCTTAAAGTTATAGAGGCGGTACTTGTATGGAGTTCGTTGTGAGATCTTCTTAGATCACCGTAGCCTTCAGTACTTCTTCACCCAGCGAGATCTTAATATAAGGCAGTGTAGTTGGCTTGAGTTTCTTAAGAATTATGACTTGACTATTCTCTACCATTCAGGCAAGGCTAATGTGGTTGCAAATACCTTGAGCTGAAAGTCGACTGACATGGGTAGCTTGTCGCATCTTTTAACCCAGGAGAGGTATTTGGCCTTGGAGGTTCAGTATTTAGGTAACTAGATAGTTAGACTTAATATTTCGGCACCTGGGCGTATTTTGTCATTTGTGGAGGTTAAATCTTATTTGATGGAGCAAATTCGAGCTTATCAGTTTGATGATGTTGGATTAAGGTTGATTTGAGATAAGGTGTTGAGTAGGGAGATTAAGGAAGCCTCACTTGATTCAGATGGAGTTTTGAGGATTGGAGGCCGAGTTTGTATGTCGAGAGTGGGTGATTGGATTAGGTTGATCTTGGAGGAGGCTTATTGTTCCAGATATTTCATCCATCTAGGTGTGACTAAGATGTATCATGGTTTGAAGCAGCACTACTGGTGGGGTGGTATGAGGCGAGATATAGTGGATTTTGTGGCTCGTTGCCTATGTTGTCAGCAGGTAAAGACCGAGCATATGAGACCTGGTGGATTGCTTCAAAGGTTACCTATTCTCGAGTGGAAGTGGGAACGGATCGCTATGGACTTTGTGACTGATTTGCCTCATACATCTTATGGTTATGATGTTGTTTGGGTCATCGTGGATTGATTGACCAATTCAACTCATTTTATTTCAGTTTAGGTATTATTCAGTGCCGAGATGTTGATCCATATCTACATTTATGAGATTGTGTTTCTTCATGGTGTGTCGGTGTCCATTATTTCAGATCGAGGTCCTGTGTTCACATCTCACTTTTGGAAGACTTTTCAGAATGAGTAGGTACTTTGGTTGATTTTAGCACAACATTTTACCCAAAGACTGATGGCCAGTCAAATCGGACTATCCAGGTTTTGAAGAATATGCTCCACGCATGTGTGATGGATTTTGGTGGCTAGTAGGAGCAACATTTGGCTTTAGCAGAATTTTCATATAATAATAGCTACCATTCCAGTATTGATATGGATACTTTTGAGGCATTGTATGGTAGGCATTGTCGCTCCCAAATTGGTTGGTTTGATGTTTCAGAGGTGAGACCTTGAGGTACGGACTTTCTTCGTGAGTCTTTGGATAAAGTCTGGATTATTCAGAATAGACTTAAAGCGACTCAGAGTAGGCAGAAGTGCTATGTTGATCATAGACTTTGTGCCTTGAAATTTGGTGTTAGTGATCGTGTCTTCCTTCGGGTTTCACCCATGAAGGGTGTGATGAGGTTTGGAAAGAGGGACAAGCTTAGCCCCAAGTATATTGGTCCATTTGAGATTCTTCGGACTATTGGTGATATGTCTTATAAGTTGGCGTTTCCCCTTGATCTATCAGATGTTCATCTAGTTTTTCATGTTTCTATGCTTTGCCGTTATATTCCTGATGAGTCTCATATTATTTGTTGGTAGTCGGTTCGGTTAGATGAGCAATTGCCCTTTGTTGATGAGCTAGTCTCTATTTTGGCTAGGGATGTTAGGCTGTTGATCTCTAGAGTTATCCCTGTGGTTAAGGTTCAGTAGCGACATAGACCTGTAAACGAGGCTATTTGAGAGGTCGAGTCTAATATATGTAGTCCTTATCCTCAACTCTTTATTGATTCAGGTATTATTTTGTCGTAGTTCAAGTACGAACTAGATTTTTAGTGGTGGATGATGTAACGACCTAAAAATTTGATGAAGTATGTGAAATTTATGATTTTATGTGATTTGACTGTTTTACCCTATCTTGTAAGTTGTATTATGGTATTTTTGGGGTGTAGGGTGATTGACATGATTTTTGATGCATTTTGGTACCATTTATGCGATATTGTGGTTTTTTATGGCTTCGAGAGCCTTATTTTGGACTTATGTGGATATCTTTTGATCCATGTAATGGATGACTGAACGGACTGTGCCAGTAGCTCTAGAATATCGATTTTAGGCTAGGTAAAAATTTGGTTTGGGTACCGGTGTACCCGAGCTCATTTCGACATACTGGTCAGAAAGTTAAAAAATTAGAAATATGGTGTGGGACCCATATTTGACCGAAACGATCTTGGATGAAAAATTTGACTTCACCAACATATTTGAAATGTCAATTTTAGAGTGGTAACATATTTGGTGTGATTTTGCGGCTTTTAAATCTCATTTTGACCCTAGATTTGAAAATTTGTGATTTCGAGTTTCTGGGATCAACTTTATGAAAATGATGTTTTTCGAAAATCTAACTTCTTCAATGCATCCAGAAAGTCAAATTTAATATGGTTGTATAGTTCTTTTGTGTATATCAGACTCTGAACGAATCTCATGCACTCCGTCAAAGTCCGAATTGACTTTGAAAAAAAGGCTTTTTAACAAAAGTTGTGCAGAAAAATCTAGAATAATAAATAGCAATTTTGACCTATTTTGCTCATTTTTCATCTTGCCTCTTGAGAGTTAAACCCTAAAATAGTGTGAGAGCTTAAAAGTGAAGCTTGTGGAAGTTTGGATAACTAGATTAACATCTATTTCTTGATTCTATTACGGATTTGAGGTAAGAATTCGCCATTTTCTTAGTAATTTCTTGATTAATTTCGCAAAATCTCAAAAATTTTAGGATTTGATTTTAAATCTAAATTTCACGCTTTTTCACTTGAACAATTTTTTTGATTTTATAATTACTAATTTTTCATCAATTTAACCTGCAAAACAACTCTGATTCTTGATTTTAAACCGGATTTTAAAGATTTTACCAAAGTTTAAAAATGATTTTTATTCAATTTGAACCTCATTTTTTACTCGATTTAACTTGGGTTTTTAGCTATAGATTCCTAAAAATATGAGAAACACGTTTTTGAAGTAAAGTTATGATTTTGCCCTTCTTTTTCGAAAACTCATTTGGAGGTTCGTTTTGACCCCAAACTAAAAGTAGTCAATATGAATGTCGTTGGTTTTGTTTTGAGGCATAAATTCTATATTTGATATTTTAGTAGAGGTTGGGATCATTCGTGACAAGTAAGGTCGTGGGTTCAAAGTGTAGTAGACCAATTTCGTCTTTCGAGGTAGGTTATGGCTTAACTCTTTCTGACTAGGCTGGGTAGTAAATAATGATACAAAATGCATTTTAAGGGTGGGAACTAATCATGAAAACTGTCTATCTATGTGTTGTGCTCGTGTGGGGGCCTATGTGTGATGTAATTGTCGAAATTCAGATATTATGTGATATATGTGATCGTGTGGGGTCCTATGTGATATTGATAGATTTGAATACATGTTAATAGTTGTATTATGTTGTTAAAATGCTTAATGTGGTACCATAGGTATATTGTGATTATATTCATACTTTATTGGCATATGAGACATGTGGAAATTCATGGATGAAACAAAAATAATGAGTGGATATTGGCTCACGTAGTTGTGGAAATATATCATTGTGGTTGATTGTGGAAATATATCATGAGGTTGATTATGGAAATATTCATTGTGATTGGTTGTAAGCATTATATCTTCATATCATACTCGTTCATGAAACATTGGTACCACCGTGACAACATCTGAGAAACACTAGCAATGCCTGATGACACCTTTTCCTGTGATATGCCAAAAAAAATGGTATATATGGATTGTATACGGGTTGACGAACCCCCTATGGGTCCTACGTTAGGAGGATTGCCTCCGTAGGTGTATACGGGGATTGTGCGACGACCCTGGAGGTTGTGCTACGAACTCGCGCATCATCATCATCATCATCATCATCATCTACATTGCACTTACTTTATTATGTTTATATTGTGTTGTATGGCCATATTGACTTGTCATTTATGTAATTGTCTTATCTTCTTTTACTTCCATTTGATGATATCGTATATGCATATTCCCTCTTGTTCTACTTATATGTGATATAATGCATAGTTGTGCTATATTTTATTGTGATATTGCAATATATGTGGTATATTAGAACTGTTAGCGCAAGCGATGTGGGCTACCATTGTGGCACATTTTCTGATTTCAGGTGATGTGTCCTTAGTATATATTTTGAATGCTTTATTTACTACTTTGCTTGGTCGGCCTATGATACCTACTAAGTATAAGTAGACCGTACTCATGCCTATTGCACCCTTTCGGTGCAGGTCCTATCTCGATTACGCCTCAACTTTCTTGACTCGGGCGATTGTTGGAGCTTCTAAGGTAGCGGTTGGATATTCATGCGTCAAAAGTTCACCTCTATCTTTCTATAGTAGTTATGTCCTTATTAGTATTCGGAGATATATATTATTCCTTTGTGGTTATTTTTCTGATGTATTTGGCTCTTGGATTGTATTAGTAGTTCTTACACTATTTGACACCAGGTTTGGGGCATGATTGTATTTTGGATAAGTTCTTTCCACATTGTTATGATTACTTGTATGGCTTGGCTTCATTCTAGAAGTCTTACCTTGGGTATTTCTGTCTTTTCTTTTTTCTTTTTATATCAGTTTGGGTGATAGGTTTACTTGTCAAGGTACGCCACGATAAATGTCATAATGACCCTTGTTTTTGAATCGTGACAGTCATAGAGGAGGTGATATGACACTTTCCAATGACTTTCATTCATATTTTTCTTTTGTCTCCTTTTTTGAGACTTTTTTTTTTAAATTTTTTCAATTAATATTATTTAAAAATCAGCTCCATGACCCACGCCTCTTTATTTTCATAAAATCTACTTTTAATCACACTCATAACATTTGTTTTTAATCACACCTTTTCGTTTTCATAACATTTGCTCTTAATCACACCTCTTCAATTTCATAACCCCCAAGGCTTTTATGCTTATAACTCTCAATTGTTTAGTTAAAAATTGTATGCAGAAACTACAAGGCCCTAATTATTCTCACGATGCTCCATATCTTCTTCTGGTTTTGGACATGGCTCAAATGTCAATCGTAACCAACAACAATACAATTGGCAACAGTAATGCTTCATACCCACTACAATATGGTAAGGAAAATATGCCAACTATGTGAAATATAAGAAACAAATTGTGGATTGAAACATTTCCCACTTTATTGATTTTCTGATCCATTAGATACATGGAAAGAGAAGGGAGATGTATGGTTGGTCATTGGATGAACCTATTTATACGGAAAAGTTTTCATACTGAAGGTTACATAAAATATGTATCGTTATGTTCTATGGGTAGTCTTATGTTGTCTATCCACGTCCAAATTTACTTGTGAACATAACCTTAAATTTACGCTCTGCTAAGGAGTATGTACATTTTTATCCGCCTGTAGCGATAATCTTTCTTTTGTTTGAATATTGAAGTCTACTTATTATGAATCGTAAATTGAGATCCAAATGTGTAACAACTCTTTTATATTTGTCAGTTGAATTAATGAAAAAGATGAGTCATATTGCTTGTTAGTATTTCTCGACTTGTGTAGATTGTCATGTATTTTTTAGCATAATGTGTTGTGCAAACGCGTAAAAATCAAATGCTCTGAGAGCTTTGACCTTGACACCATTTTAGACTTCTGTTTTTGTGTTAAATGGTGTTTAGTTCATCTCTTGCACATTGTGTGAATA
The DNA here is from genome assembly GCF_002878395.1 of Capsicum annuum. NCBI lineage: Eukaryota > Viridiplantae > Streptophyta > Magnoliopsida > Solanales > Solanaceae > Capsicum > Capsicum annuum. Next base: position 1,457,947 of record NW_025820326.1, read on the forward strand.
GCATCACAAATATTTCTTATGTGATGCTTTGTTTATCATAATTGATATTCTTTTGTTCGTCTTTCCTCCAAAACATCCTAAAATTTTTTTACTAGGGTAATCATTGCTACTACATTAACTGTCAATCCCGTTTTTAAATAAGAGATTATACAACCATCTTACTTTGTTCCGCTGACTTTTCTTTTTAATTTGGACAACCTTCTTATTGTTCATCAAATTAAATAAAATCGCATGTTATGGTAGAAAAAAACTGAAAGAGGTACACTAGGTGTCATGTTTCAAGTCTATCTCTATCTTCTTACGTATGCCTCCAATCCAATCAAGGAAAAGACAAAATTTTACTGCACAAAGATGACAAGGTGAGGGTGACAACATTATTCATACCCGCGAAGAAGCAAAAAGTTGATTATATAAGGATTGTAATACAAAGTTACTGCATCTTCTAAGCCTGTATATAGGCTGGATAGCTTTTTCTTTGAATTTAGTAGAGTTACTTTTGAAGAATTAATTCTATGTTTATTGAGAGCGGAACTTTTACTATTTTTGCATGAACAATTTGATTAGTTTCAATCAGTATGTAGATTAACTTATGGATCACTTTGATTTTATATAGTACATTGTTATTTGTCTAACAATATTTACTTTTAATTACGCAGCTACCTTTCAGTATTTGGTGTATTGGAAATTAAATTGAATTATTCAATGAAAAATTTAAATTTATTGATACTTTTAGAAGCACAATTAGGTGATTTTGCAAATATAGATTAATATAAAATAAGTTTTTCTAACGACAATTGCACGCGTTCTTAAAAATTTTGGCGTCTACTTTAGCGATGTAGTTGGCAATCAACTATAGGAAAGTGCCCAATCCTCATTGCAATTCACTTAATCCGTACTAAGAAAGCATTGGCATATAGTCAAAGTTGGTTGTTACTGAACCTGATGGTAGTTGATCTTTTTTATATTTTCTCTTTATTAAATATTTGGAAGCTCATAAAATTATGGTCAAATGATGTATCATGTGACATTCTTATAAAAACGTATTTATTTGTCCTAATAAACTTTTTTTCTCAATTTTTTCATTTGTTAAATAGACAAAATTCTCTAAATACACTCGACTTTTCTCTTTCACCTATAATTATTACATAGATATTAAAATGCCAATTTATGTGATATTTTATGACAACACACCCATCTCCCGCTAGTGTATTTGTGCGCATGCAATTATCTATATCTTCATTATTCTTTGATCAGTCTTTTCCTGTTAAGATACATTTTTCTTTATTGAAAAATATGTCACCATTATTAATATTTTACATGCAAAATGAAAGGAACATTTTACTACTGTTACGCAAACTATCATTATCATATTAGATGTATTTTTTACCTCCTACTTTACATGTTTTTCACGTTTTTTAATCTCTTCCCTCTCAAAAATTTTGTCCATTCTCCTTCTTTTTTTTATTTAATCAAATGTGTGAAGTAAGAAAAATGTGATTTTGCTATTACTATTTTTAGCAATTACATTTGAATAAATAAGTTACTAATTCTATAGCAAGCAAAGTTTGTCATTAATTTCACTTCACAGCAGGTTTCATGTGTATGAATAACACAAAGTCGAAAGAGGGCATCAATTAAATGGAGGCGAGATTCAACTGTTAACTATTTCCAAAGCTTTCTCCGTAGATTTTCATTTTGTATTAAATTTTCATGTTCTTTTTTCTCAACAAAATCACATTGTAGTTACCAATTCATTACGATTACTCAAACTTCTTTTCATCTTTTAGAAATCAAGAAATCTAATTGATTAAAATATACACATCAAATTTTCCTATGTTAATTGGCTCATTTTAGAAGTTCGGAGCATTACAGATTTAAGATGTAGGGCGTTTGAAGCACAAAATTATATCATGAAAATTAAATATCATTTAAACTTTACTTATATTTGTTATTTGATCAATATATGTGTGTGTGAAAACTCTTTTTAGTCTCAACTAAATTTATAAACTATCATCTTTAAAATTTACTAATATGTTTTATAATCGCGCTTCATTCACTAATTTTCATTAAGAGAAATTCCTCTTAGTCAAATAAGTAGGATATTGAAAGAAAGAAAATATCTTCAATTAAGAAGAATCACCAAATTATGAAATGTTAGTGTTATTATACAAAATTCTCCAAAAAGGATACATTCATCTCTCTAAATAGCTGTGTATAATGAAGAGAAATTACGACTTTGTAATATTATGTGATTTCATAATAAGAACCCAAAAAAAAAAAAATAGAAGTGCACAAGACATTCTTGAAAAGCTTCATCAAAATATAGATCGCTAAAAATTTGAAATTAGCTACGAACTTCATTACTAGTCTATCACTAAATAGCTCATATCTAACAAGTTCAATCTCTAATCCATCGCTAAACAAGATTAGCAACGAGTTTTGTTTTTACTTATAAAATTTGTCCATCGCAAATATTTTTTCAATAAGTGATGACTTGATCATTCTTCAAGCTCCAAGGGCTTAAAGTATTTCCTGTCAATAAGATAAGTGCCAATGCTGAGACGAACTGCCCATACGTCCATCGGCTTCCTTGACACTATCCTGCATTAATTCAATTTCACTAAAACTTACATATAGACTTTAGTTTATAATTTACTCTGTTAAAATTAATACATTTACGGTTTAAAATCAACGAGTTTCGCTTTTCATATTAGCATAAATTTACTCTGTTGAAATTAATACATTTACGGTTTAAAATCAACGAGTTTTGCTTTTCATATATATTCTAATGTTTTTTCCATACATATTTAATTTGGGTTAGCAAATTATAGTAATTTCTGTCGAATATAATGCATTTAGTCTAAATTTGCAACGAAAAAACAATTCAGTTATCATAACGGCAACTAATAATGCATTTTTATATATTTTATATATCTTTAGTTTATTTCGTGACAATTCAAAACCATACAAACTAATTGAAACAAAAGGAGTAACACAAAAATCAATGAATCAATCTTTAAAGTAATTAAAGATGACTTGAGAGTATAACACAGAAAGCAACATAGTCATCTTCTATGCATATATATTACATAACATGTTAGTTTGTGAAATCATATATTATAGGTGCATATAAAATAAATTCGTTAAAAATAGTAAAAAATTAGACTCGCACCTGCCAACATCACCGGGTTTGACCAGGCCAATATTGGGTCTAAGACAAGGCACAGAGGCTGCAGTTTTGAGAAATTTGGGAGACTCAATTACTATAATTGGAGACCCTATTTCAAGCTTTTTGGATGAGTCATTTGTGGTTAAGTCACATTTGGTTACTAAATTGAGGGGTGGTTGTGTTGAACAATGGCTAAATCTTGATGAGGTTGGGCATTTGATGATAGAGGTGAAAGAGAGTGCCATTGTGGAGGGGAAAAAGGGTAGATGGTTCTAAGTTCGTAGTTCAAGATGATGATTTTGTGGTTATTAGTTCTTGGTAGAGTACAAGCATTTTATGCGTAGTGCACTACTTAGACTGGGGCCCTTGTGGGTCCCGTGCTTGTCAATAAAAAATTTGGTTAGGAAAGAACATCCACGAAATTGGGACATTGAATTTCCTTTTATAAACTTGTTTTCAGGTTTACGTCCATGCAAGATATCTTTAGTATTACGCAAAACAAAATTGAAAATGCCATTTTCTTCTCTTAAATTTATAAGTTGTCATAAAAGATTTTTTTTCGTTGAAAATCAATATATATATATATATATATAGGACTGTTCAAAACCAAACCGCAATTGATAAGCCAACCATAAAATTGACTTATTGGCTTAATGGTATTGGATTATCATATTAACGGCTGAAAAACGGATTAAAATTTAATACTTAACGGTTTAGTGGTACGGGGGTGGATTACTCAATTTTCTTATCGGGTAAACCGTTAACCCATTAAGAACTATTATAGTTAATTTTTACTATTAGCTATATACTTTAAAGTACTTATTATTAATCCTAAAGCTTCATTTAATATTCTACCGTTCCTTAAAATTTATCAAATCAAAACGTCGCTCCTTAAAGATCAAATCAAAACAAGTTGTTTTACTCTCTATATTGGACTTCCGATTATGACAAAAAAGCTACATGTTTTATTAGATAGTTCACGGACATCATAGTTATATGACGATACGATTTGCAAGTTGAATTTCTTACTGATCTACTAGCTCGTTAGTCTGGACTCTGGAGTTTGGACCATATTAGACTTCTCTTCACTTCTAATATATAAATATGTATACTTGAAGTATATTTTGATTAATATTTGTTAAATAAATACTTATATATATGCACCCTCAAAATTTAAGCTTTTATGTGTTGTTCACTTTGATTTAAATTATAATTATAAGCTTAAGTAGAGTAGTAAAAATATTATTGTGGGAAATTAATATATTAGTGAATGAAATTGTGAAAGTGAAAGAAGGGAGCATGAAATGGTTGAGCCAATACACCGCTCATTAACCGTTCGATAATTACTAATCCGAACTGAACCAACCGATATCTTATTGGTTGGCTAGTGGATTAGTGTATTTAAAAATCAATATCCAATAAGCCGAACCATTAATCATATTTATCCATCCAATCCGTCCGATAAGTACCCCTATATATATATATATAAAGGAGAAACATAGAGGAGGTGATGTGGCACCTCTCTATGATCTCCATTGTTATTTATCTTTTTTGTGGATTTTTTGATAATTTCTTTGTTTTTCTTTTTACTTTTTTATTGCACAAAAATGAATATTGCAATTACTACTCATATATTTATTCCTATACTTCAATGTAAGAGTTTAAATGTCTTAAAATTTCTTTAAAACCCCATTACTCTATAATTAATTTTTAAGTTTTTTTTTTTTTTTTATCTTTGGCTTTTCATTTTCCAATATGCTTTTAAATGAATATGCATGTAATGTAACTCTCCCTTTATAAACTGAGTGCATTTCATGGTCTTTTGATGTCATTTGTCCTTTCCATAAATGCCCAAATCCGTAGAATTGATGTTAAAAATGGTGGAATACAAGAAAGGTATTACAAATTATTTTAGAATTTTGTAGTTTTAGTTTTCTATGTAAAAGTTAAAGAACAAATACGTTTATTCTCTTTTACTATTTGTAAGTGTGATGTATATTGATGTTAAAGATGGTTGAATATAACAAAGATATTACAAATTATTTTAGAATTTTGTAGTCTTAGTTCTCTATGTAAAGGTTAAACAACAAATACATTTATTCTCTTTTACTATTTGTAAGTGTGATGTATATTATGAAATTGATAATGATTTACTATTCATCACAAGAAAGACATATATTGATCGAATATTTATATGTATGACTTCTACTTAATGTTAATTTTATAATTTAATTGTTATCTATATAATTTATGTTGTCTTGTGCATTATATAATAATGGATGAAGTTGTCTTATTAAACAAAAATAAGTTAGAAAATAGAAAAAAAGATCAAAAGAACAGAAGCTATATACAAAAATAAGATTCTTATATCTTTACTTCAAAAGATGACATAATTTAATATAGCAGCATAGTATTTCCTAAATTGCGAATCACAATTCCTAATACTTAAAACTTTTCTTCTTTAAATCTATATATAAATATAAAGAAAAAATAGGAGGAAGCTGATGTGACATGCCTCTAAGATCAGCATTGACATTTATCTTTTATTTGTTTTTTTTTTGGCAACTTAATTCTTTTCTTTTAGTTTTTCTTTCCGTTTGCTTTCCTTAATTAAATGCAGTGATAATTTTGGGAATTATGTGGCCTCTAAGGCCACCAAACGAAGGGACACTAATAATTTTTCCGTTTCAAAAAAAACCTGCACTAATAATTTTTCCTTTTAAAACAAAACATTTGTCTTCTCTTTTAATCATTAACTCTTCTCCTCCAACGCCATTCTTTTTCCTCCCCCTTCACCATGCCATTTATTTTTCTCCTCAAACCATTAGGTACGCTATTCCAAATAAAAAATTTAAAATTTGTATTGCACTGACAACGAGTGTTCCTTATGCAGTCATTATTCACAGGAGAAGATAAAAGAACAATTCTTCTGATGACATCTTCATGAAATTCTTTTGGGGTAATGGGATACATAGGTAGTCGAGGTGGTCAATAGTACAGAAAAGATTTTGATCAAACTAGATTGTGTGTTTCGAATGATACACTTAACAATAGAAAGAGTTTCAATGGATGGAACGTTGAACTTTTTCTCAGAGAGTGGGTTAAATAGAAATATTTGACAATCTCTTTTTTAAATTTATATATAAACAAACCACCCTTGATATGATGATCCATAATATTGAGAATCAACATCAGGTGTCATCAATTGCTCCACCACATCCTTTCAGCAAGAAAGATTTACAACTGTCGAGGATTTTCTTCATAAAAAGGCAAAATGCGCGTACCATCAAGGAAGAACTCATCGCCATGGGCGAACTAAAAAAAGAGTGATGTGTTTGTGTACTGTTTAGGCAAAAGATATAGAGTATTTATTTAGTATATATATATGTATATATATATATATATATATATATATATATATATATATATATATATACTTTATTGTTATAGAAAAAATGATGCGGGCCTTCATTTCAAATTTTCTTTTTTCTCGTTTTTCTTTGAGCTTTTTCCTATTTCAGATGTCCTATTTCTTATCTCTTATTCCATATTTTCGCTTATTTATCTTATGTCGTATGACTCTGATTTTTATTTTATTATGTCTTATTCCTTATTTATGTTATGTCATCCATCCTACTTCATGTTTCACTATGCTCTTGTTTACTATCCTTTATCTTGAGTTGGGGGTCTATCGAAAACAGTCTCTCTACTTGTTGTATCCTTGTTTTTAATGTTGTAGTAATAAAAGACTCTATATTTAATTTTCCACATACTAATAAAATAATTTTATTGTTTCAACCACTCAGATTTTTCATTTATAGAGGGAAAAAAGTTGAAAAAGTGTTTATCAATTAGAAGGATAAAATCACAAATAGCTATACCCATTTATATATATTCTTTTTTTTTATTTAGTAACTTTAATAAAATTAACTACTCATAAGTCATACCTCTTCAATGATACTCTTAATAATATTCAAAATTCCCATTTTTAATCTTCATAACCTCCTAAAATTTAATTTGTAACTTTCTGACAATCTTATGGAATTCTTCCATTTTGCCTATATAAATTCATGTTTTATTTCATAAAATTTCTCATTCAAGGTTATGCTTTCTCTTCTTCATTATTGTACCATGCATATGGGTGGGGAAGAACATGAAAAAAAATGTTAATCATCACATAATATAGTTGCTTTCACATGAAGAACCATGATTGACAAAGCCGTATAAAGAATTTATGGATAGGTATATTTCTCTTAATAATCTAAATTATATTCTAATTTTAGATATTTAAGATTGAAAAAAATCATTTAAGTTTTTCTTAAAGTAACTTACAATATCGTATAAATATATTTTTAATTTCTTATTGTAGGAACGAAGAAGAAAAACAAACAAGATAAAATAATCGAGAAAATTGAGAAGTCAATGAAGTTGTGGTGTTTATAGAGACAAAATAATGCAATCATACTAAGTTCAAGAATTTGCAGAGACTGATTATTTATTCTTATTATGAAGTCTTTCTGTTATTATAAAATATTCTCTTCAATTAATTTTTATGTATTTAGAGACATATAATAATTAAGCATGTGACTTTTTAAAAGTTAAATTACACTAATAATTTTTCCGTTTTAAAAAAAAAAACTTTGTCTTCTCTTTTTATTATTAACTCTTCTTCTCCAAAAACAGTCCCCATGAATTCTTTTCCCTCACCTTTTACCAATTGCCATTTATTTTTTTCTCAAACCATTAGGTACGCTATTTTTAATAAAAAATTTAAGATTTATATTATACTGGCGGCGAGTGTTCACTATGCAGTCATTATTTATAGGAGAAAAAAGAATAATTCTTCTTATGACATCTTCATGGAATTCTTTTGGGGTAACAAGATACAATATGTAGCCGAGATGGTCAACAGTACAGAAAAGATTATGATCAAACTAGATTGTGTGTTCCGAATGACACACTTAACAACAAGAAGAGTTTCAAGTGATGGAAGGTTGAACTTTTTCTCAGAGAGTGGGGTAAATAGAAACATTTGACAATCTCTTTTTTGTATATAAACAAGCCACCCTTGATATGATGATCCATAATACTGAGAATCAACATCAGGTGTCATCAATTGCTTCACTAGATCCTTTCAGTAAGAAAGATTTACAACTGTTGAGGATTTTCTTTATAGAAAGGCGAAACGCGCATACCATCGAGGAAGAACTCATCGCCATGGGTGAACTAGAAAAAGAGTGATGTGTTTGTTTACTATTTAGCCAAAAGATATAGAGTATATATATATATATATATATACTTTATTGTTATAGAAAAAAATGATGCGGGCCTCCATTTCAAATTTTCTTTTTCCTCCTTTTTCTTTGAGCTTTTTCCATTTTTTTTGTGTTTTTATT
>NW_025820326.1:1466611-1475411 GCF_002878395.1 Capsicum annuum
TCACATACTAATAAAATAATTTTATTGTTTCAACCACTCAGATTTTTTATTAATGAAGAAAAAAAATTGAAAAAATGTTTATCAATTAGAAGAATAAAATCACAAATAGCTATACCCATTTATATATATTCTTTTTTTATTTAGTAAATTTAATAAAATTTACTACTCATAAGTCATACCTCTTCAATTTATACTCTTAATAATATTCAAAACTCCCATTTTTAATCTTCATAACCTCCTAAAATTTAATTCGTAAGTTTATGACAATCTTATGGAATTCTTCCATTTTGCCTATTGAATTCATATTTTTTTTCATAAATATTATCATTCAAGCTTATTCTTTCGCTTCTTCATTATTGTACCATGCATATGGGTGAGGAAGAACATGAAAAAAATGTTAATCATCTCATAATATAGTTGCTTCAATGTGAAGAACCATGATTGGCAAAGCCGTATAAAGAATTTATGGGTAGCTATATTTCTCTTAATATTCTAAATTATATTCTAATTTTAGATATTTAAGATTGAAAAAAATCATTAAAATTTTTCTTAAAGTAACTAACAATATCTTATAAATATATTTTTAATTTCTTCTTGTAGGAACAAAGAAGAAAAATGAACAAGATAAAACAATCGAGAGAATTAAGAAACCAATGAAGTTTGGTGTTTATAGAGACAAAATAATGCAATCATATTAAGTTCAAGAATTTGCAGAGACTGATTATTTATTCTTATTATGAAGTCTTTCTGTTATTATAAAATATTCTCTTCAATTGATTTTTATATATTTAGAGACATATCATAATTAAGTATGTGACTTGGGGGTTTGGGCCATAGGTGACAAAAGAGTTTTAAAATGAGGTGTAGGTGACACAAGTCTTAATTATTAGTTGGAGGTGACCATTACTTTATTATGGTTTAAGAAAGTTGGGGAAGTTTGAAAATAATCCACAAGTTTTTAAATTTAAACTTTGATCCCAATGTATACCTAAAATAACGGGAAACAGAGTGAAAAAAGGCGTCTTTCTCTCTCTTCTCATCCATTGTTGTTTTCTCTCTCTTAGCGATTTTTGTTGTTAATTGTTTTTGTTTCTGCAGCTTTATTCATCATCATCTTCTTCTTCATTATCATCATCTTCTACTTCATTATCATCTTCATCTTCTTCTTGTCGACCATTTATTATTGTTGTTGTTGTTGGTACAGCGCTACTGCTGTGATCTGACCAATTTCTTAGGTCAAATTTTGTTTACTACATCACTTTCCACTTTGGCATTACTTCATAGGTGACTTTGGTAAGTAAAATTATGATTTTTATTCGTATTTGTTATCGGGTACACTTTTGTTTATTCAACAATGGATAGAACCCCAATTATGAATCCAGTATAAGTGCCCATAATTTAAACAGATCAATCATCTGGTGCATCAGATGAGTAATCTGTTGCATCAAAAAATTTATTTGTTGCATCAGACTGTTTATCTGTTGCATCATCGTATTATCTGTTGTATCAGGATGTTTATATGTTGCACCAGACTAATTATCTGTTGCAACGAATGATTAATTTATTTGGAACAACACAAATCAACCCCTGCCACAAACCCAACAGATAACCAATATGTTTTCAACACTTGCTAATGCTAATGGATTCAAAATTATTCCTTACGTCCAATTACCCATCCCAAATTTCCTAATTCGATTTCTCATTTTACTTGTCTTTTTCATTAATCAAGAAACTATTAAAAAAAATCCATGTTTTACCCTTTGCATTAATAACTTTTTCTTCAAATTGAAATGGAAACATCATTTAATAGGGGGACTATACGCCGACCGACGTTAAAAGCTTTCTTCTCTTATGAAATTTAGATTGAATAGCAAACAATAGTTATTTCAAACATGTCTAATGTCCCATCAACTAATCAGTGGGTTATGGTAAACTAGAGATGTTATTAATTATTTTTCTTAATCAATGTGGCATCTCAATTTGGGATGGATAATTTTGAGACGGAGGGAGTACGAACTAAAACGTCAGAGCCAAGCAAAGCAACAAACTAGTCATCTGTTGAAATAGACTATTTATCTATTGCATCAACTTCTTATCTGTTGTAAAATGAGTAATCTATTTTGAACAACACATCAACCCCTGCCACAAACCTAACAGATAAATCTTACTATTGCTACTGGATTCTAAATTATTCCTTTTTACGTCGAATCGTCGACATGTTTGTTGAGAAGATAATAGACAGAATAAAAATTAAATATGGATTAAAACGTCAAAGATCAAACATAATTTATTTATTAAAAAGAAACAAATAAAAATACATATAATAGACTAAAAGAAAAATAATAGTCTAGTTATTATTATTATTATTAGCATCATCATTGCCAGTGGACCGATCTTCAACTGGAAGTAGCAAGACCCTCCTCAGCCTGTGTATCTCGTGGAGCATTCTTGATCTAACTCCTCCCAGTTCCCATTGCAGATCACAAACTTGATTCCAAAGTTTATTCATGGCGTCTTGCAGAAAAGCAACGTCCCACACTGGGTTAACCGTAATCTTATCTTCTAGAGTGTAATATGAGAGACGAGATGCAATAAATAAATAGAGTGTATTTGAATGAACGATTGATTAAGGAGGGACCTATTTATAGAGGATTAAATTTGAATGAGAGGAAAAAAGGCACAACTATTCACCTCGATACATTAAATACATTTTTGATTAAATTAAAAAAATAAATATTATGATATAAGTTATGACTTTTCAGATTATTATTATTAATTAGTTCTTTCGAAGAATCATTTTTATTGAGTTGTGGCAACAGATTCTACATCTGTTGCATCAGATAACACATCTGTGACAACATATATATTATCTGTTGCAACAAATATAAAATATGTTGCATCAGATAACATATCTGTTACAACATAGAATCTAATTGTTTACCTCCATTAATTAATTACATTTTTTATTAATGTGAAAAGTAATGAATTAATTAAATTAAGAAATATTGTGATAAGTCATGACTTTTCAGATTATTATTATTATTATTAATTAGTTCTTTCCAATAATAGTTTTTATTTAGTTGTGACTCGATATAGGTTGCATCAGATAAATCATCCGCGACAACAAATATATCATCTGTTGTAACCATAGTGAACCTGTTGCATAAGATAATTTAATTGTTGCAACATATAATATACTTTTTTTTGTTAAATAACTATCATCATATTATTAATCCAAATTTGCTTACTTTTTTATTTTATAAATAAAAAAAATACCTTTTCAAATTCCTTAATAAAATAATAACTATTTTATTATATAATAAATAATTTAAAAAATAAATTCAAAAATAAAAATAGTGAAAAGTCATGATCAGTTATTAAAATTGTGGTTATAAATTGTGTTTATCATTAATTTCCTTATTATTTATTTACGAAACATTTTTGATATTGAATAATCGAAACGGAAAGTCATGTCTTTTTCTTTTCACCCTCTCAATAACAATAACCCTTTTTTATTAATAACCACCAGGTGCAACATATGAGCGATCTGTCGTAGTAGATTAACCTCTAACTGTTGACACAAATTACTGGTCAATTCCTACCACCAACCTTCGACATGTTGAGAACAAGGAATAAACAGAATGATTATTATTAAATACTAAATAAGAATTAAAAATTCAAAGTCGACAACAAAATGAAATGAATGTTCATAGATTTTTGAATTCCTTGGGTAGATTTGATATACAAAAGGACGAAAATAATCGCTAAAATAAAAAACGTTACCTAATTATTATTAATATTATTATTATTATTATTGTCAATCAGACATTTTTCATCCGGCAGCCTTGCTCTGAAATCAACCAAATTTCTCTGGAGTTCATCAAACTGCTTTTGAAGTTCACGCAAGGACTCGATATGAATATTCTTGTACGAATCTGGATCATTCATATTTGTAAGGAGGGGCCTATTTATAAATTATTGTATCTCGAAAAGAAAAGAAAATTACTATAAAATAAATCTAATAGATGGGTAATCTGTTGCAAAATATATTCTTTCTGTTAGATAACTTACAACATACTAGCAATCTTTTACAACAGATGTATATATCTATTTGATTTCTGCAACAGGTTGATCAACTGTCGTAATAGATGTATCCAATTATTTGGCAATATAAACAGATGTGTCATCTGTTGCAACAAGCTAGTCATCTGTTTATTCAATTTAAGCCATAGATGGGATATAAAGAATAAGGTGCGTGCAGATGAATCCATTATCATATGTGTGGGATTTAAGTATGTATTACTGATAAGGTTATCGGGAAAACACACATAAAGTACAATGTTTTTGTGAATGCAATTTTTAACCGATTATGCATTGATCATTCAAACAAGATCTTGCATTGTACCATTAAGTTTGATGGGTTCGAAATTGATAAGGCTGAGGACCTCATGAAGATGGTGCAGATACCCTATTACAAATTACTGACGATTGGTACTCATGTTTATGCGTGTCAAGTTTTGAGAAAGAATCAAAATTTGTCATCACTGCAGAGAACCACTAGTGATTGGGCTTAACTTTAAGTGTGTATTGGACCCTTAGAGGGACCTCGAAGCCTCACATTGTATCAAATCAGAATGGAAAACTAATATAGTTATTGCCCTGGCCAAAATTTATATAGTTGGGTTACTCGCTTGGGGTGATGATTATATGCCAGAAGGTATGGTAGGAGAATGCTTTCGAGGGAAAATGGGTGGTTGATAAAAGACTATATCATCTGAGAGCTAATTGAAGAAGAGACATAGGGTAGAAAGTAACTTTTAACGAATCTTGTCGATAGAATTATCTTAACAACTGTGAAATCTGAATCAAGTGCAAATATGAAAGTTTATCTAGTAATGTAATTTTGTCTGTTGTGTCTCTGAAAGAAAAATAATGCAGATGGACACTTTGCTAGAGAGCTGCATGGTCGGGATTATCACCTAGATAGAAAATAGGAGAAGACCAACAAAGCAGCCTCACGGGCATCGAGGGTGGAAATGATGTTTAGCAAGTCTATAAAACTTACGCCAACAACAACTGCAGTTAAAATAAGGAAACTAAGTGAAGCCGGCAATTTCTGAATTTTAAATTTCATCCCATGCCTTCTTGTTTGTGTTTTCGATCAGGTTCACTGCCGTTGACCTAATCAGAACCATAAATAAGATTGAAAGTCAAATAGAGTATAATTGTATCCTTAGCAATATGGATTAATTTATTGTGTTTTCTTGCCTTAGCATGCTTTCAACATTCCTTGGAGAAGATCAGATACTTACTGTAGTGGTGAATCCCGATAATTTTTAAGCTTGCCTCCATCTTGTTGATTCTGTATTCAAGCTGGTCGTTGCTGTCTTCGAAGTTGGTAAGGAGTTCCTCGTCTCTTGTGAGCTCGATCAGGAACACTACCTTCAAAGTTGTGGCACTCTAGAAGCCCTGCAGAACACTTTCTTTAGAAGCCTTAAAGGATATATGGAGGGTCGTTGTGTTTGTTTTAGGTCAAAATATGTTGATGTACGTTGAAGATGTGGTCCCAATAGTTGAACAACACACTTTTATCTAGCGTTGCTCCATGTATCTTCCTCAACTAATTTGATAAATTAGTAAGCATGGAGTTACGTAGCATGTGATTTAAACTGGCTCTACCAATCCTATCAAACATTACGTAACTCTAAGCTCATTACCCTATTAAAACAATATGCCCGAGTTAGTGCACAAATCAAAAAAGCCCAATCTGTCAGCCTTTCTGCTGATCACTCTTCTCCAATATAGATAATAAGATATCTGCTTTGCAAAAGTGTACACCATCGCCAGATATGCTTGCCTGGGAGCAATTCTATAGAAGACATTAACAACTATCTTTAGAAGAATTGCTCCCAGGCAAACATATCTGGCGACGGTGTAGACTTTTGCATAGCAGATATCTTGTCATCTATATTGGAGAAGAGCAATTAGCATAAAGGCTAAGAGATTGAGCTCGTTTGATTTGTGCACTAACTCGGTCATATTTTTTTGATTAAGTAATAAGCTTAGAGTTACGTAACGTTTGATAGGCTTGGTAGATCTGGTTTAGATCACACGCTACGTAACTCTATGCTTACTAATTTATCAAATTGGTTAAGGAAGATGCATGGATCAACGCTCGATAAAAGTAGTTCAACTGTTGGGACCACATCTTCAACGTGCATCAACACATTTTGACCTAAAACAAACATAGAGACCCTCCATGTATCCTTTAAGGCTTCTGAAGAAAGTATTTTGAAGGGCTTCTAGAATGCCACAACTTTGAAGGTAGTGTTCCCGATCGAGCTCACAAGAGATAAGGAAATCCTTACCAACTTCAAAGACGGCAACGACTAGCTTGAATACAGAATCAACAAGCTGGAGGCAAGCTTGAATATTATCCGGATTCACATACTATAGCAAATATCTAATCTTTTCCAAGGAATGTTGAAAGCATGTCAAGGCAAGAAAATAAAATCAATTATAACCATATTGCTAAGGAAGCAATGATACTCTATTTGCCTTTCAATTTTGTTTGTGGTTCCGATCAGGTCAATGACAGTGGACTTGATTGAAAACACAAACAAGAAAGTATGAGATAAAAATTAAAATTCAGAAATTTGCCGCCTTCACTTAGATTCCTTATTTTAACTGCAGTTGCTACTGGCATAACTTTTCTAGACTTACTGCACATCATTTCAACCCTCGATGCCCGCGAGGCTTCTTTGTTAGTCTTCTCTTATTTTCTATCTAGGTGATAATCCTGACCACACAGCTCCCTAGCAAAGTGTTCAAATGCATTATTTTTCTTTAAGAGACACAATAGATGAAATTACATTATCGAATACACTTTCATATTTGCACTTGATTCAGATCTCGCATCTGTTAAGATAATTCCACCAGCCAGATTCGTTAGAAGTTGTATCTACCCTATGTCTCTTCTTCAATTAGCTCTCAGATGATATAGTTTTCCATCAACCACCCATTTTCCTTCGAAAGCATTCTCCTACTGTACATTCTGGCATGTAATCATCACCCCGAGCGAGCAACCCAGCCATATAAATTTTGGCCAGGGCAATAACTATACTAGTTTTCAATTCTTGTTAGATCAGTGCTAAGCTTCGAAGGCCCTCTAAGAGTTCAATGCACCCTAAAAGTTAGTCCAATCACTATTGAATCTCTTTACAATGACACAAAAACTAGATCCCTTCATATTCTTGACAAATAAACATGAGCAACAACCGACATTAAATCTTAACAGGCTATCAGAACAATATTCATGGTCCCTCAGCCTTATCAGTTCAGACCTACCAAACTTAACTGTAAAATTGCAGACATCTTATTTGAACAATCTATGACTAATCAGTAAAAATATCATTCACAAAATCATTGCACTCTGTCTGTGTTTCCATAATATCATTATCAGTAATACATACCTCTCACATATGAAGTAGTTCCATCTGCAAGCAGCTTATTCCTCCGATCCCATCTTTACTTTAGCCTCTTGTGATAGTACGTCAAAAGTTGATCAACTGTCAGTTTCTTATATCTACAAAGAAGAGGAAAAAATTGATGTCACAAAAAGAATATTATCCATCTGTTGCAATAGACGTAGAGTCTGATGGAATACATCAAACCAGCCTTTCTGGTGGCTTTATTTGTTCCAACAGTTTCTCCATCTGTTGCAACATCAACAAAAACATAAACATCAATAAAAAAAAAACAACAACATTTGTTCCAACAACATCATCAATAACAAATAAGCAACATCCTTTGTTCCAGAACCATTAACAACACCACATCACAACTTCCAACAACGCCAACCCCACCAACAACATCAATAACTGCATCAACAATAATGAAACAACCAAAATACATACAAAAAAAATAATACTGCCAACAAGGATTTTAAACTTCTCCTAATAGATGAATTTTTTCTCATATTGTAATAAAAATTCTCAGATTGTTTATTCAACACTTACAAGTTCCTTAATTTTTTTAATAAATATGATATGGGTAAATAGTAATTAAATAAAAAATAGATGTAAATAACTTGTAAAGAAGAAGACGATAATAAAAGAGCAATAATGAACCATACCTTAATATCAAAAAGGGGATCAAGACAGAAATTTAAGTCAAGAAAAGATATGGATGGGTTTAGATCTGAAAAGATCTTTATGAGAAGAGAAGAGAAAAGAGAGAAAAAAGGTTGTGATCCTAAAAAGGAGAGAAAAAAGATGAGAGTTGAATAAAATAAACTGCAGCTGAAGCAAAAGATGAGATAATTTCTATAGATGTATTATGTACATAGACGTGGTGGTTTTCAATATTCATTAATTAATATTCATTAATTTCATTAATAATTTGAGGGGCACGAGGAAGACTAAGACTACTAACATTGAAAAGACAAGACAAGACTACTCAATGAACTCACTTTTGAGATATCCAAGAAACATTTTTTACAGCCTTTAGTAGTAAGTACTACTACTTGATATTATCTACTCTGGCCAGAAGCTTCTTGCTTTAAAATTAAAAGAGAAAAAAATATTTTTAAACAGATATGTCATCTGTTGCAACATATATAAACAGATATGTCATCTGTTGCAACATATATAAATATCTGTTCAGAAATCCGAATAGCTCAGTTATCTGTCTCAATAGATATAAATATCTATTTAAAAATCCCAACAGCTCAGTCATCTATGACAACAGATGAAAATGTTCATTTGATAATTAATAAAATTAGATATGTCATTTGTTACAA
>NW_025820326.1:1478411-1541462 GCF_002878395.1 Capsicum annuum
TTTTTTGGTTATGTGGTAAGAATAATTTATTGAAATTTGTCTCACCTTTTTAAAAAAAATTATGCAAACATCAAATGCAATGTATTTTTTGATTTTCTTTTGTTTGTAGTTAAAAGATGTCTCCCAAAAGAAAAGAAACAGAAAGTGGAGAAAGTGGATCAACTTTCGATCACCAAACAAAAAAGGCTAGAGTACAGATAGATTCAGAGGAACTTCCAGAACAATCTCAGTCAGGAAAAAATGTAGCTGAGGAAAGTGATAACTCCTTCTCACCAATGGGGCGTGAAGTAATATCGAAATTCCAGCATGATTCTGTCAAAAGCATTAATATTGACAAATTTCAAGTTGGGATACCAATGAATAACCCTAATGCAGTATTTGGTGATCTTGTACTTAAATATCAGTTGGGGAAACCTTTTGACGAACTTAGGAGTATTATGAAGAAGGAAAACATAGATGGACTTTTTAAGAAGAGCTGTTTTGCACACTTTCTTGAGCAGTCTAGGCCCCGCCCTCTCTGTTTCTTAATAATCATGGTATATGGCCTTCTCAAGTGTACGATCATGTATGCGGGGGATGATGAAGGTCCGAAGGAGTATGCGGGGGATGATGAAGGTCCGAAGGAGGGCAGAAATAAGATGGATGAAGTCTGGATCAACTATTGTGGCATGCTATTTTTTTTTGGATTGAAAGAGTTTGCCATTGTGACGGGATTGAGATGCGATCGTCCAGAAGAACCTGCCATAAAGAAAACACCCCACAAAGGGTCCAACAAATGCAAGGTAAAAAAAGATGGGTTGTTGGGCACTGTTGGACCTAGATACAAAGTGAGGTATTTGATAGCGGATCTCAAGAATAAATACATACCAAAGTACTAAAGGGAGAAATAGTGCTTAGTTTGGTTTGTCCATTCCGTTTTACTGGCAAGAGATGTCAAGAAAGTCATAGAACGTGATTTATTTGCGCTTGCTGATGATTATGGGAAATTCAACGACTATCCCTGGGGCTACGACAGGTACTACTTAACTGTCAAATATTTACTGAAAGAGCTAAAGCCAAAGACGACCGTATTATACGGCTTTCCTTGGGCTTTCATGGTAAAATTGATCACTATTTTTACTTATTCATTAATTTATATTGAATATACTTGTGACTTTTTTTTACTTGCTTTCTATTTACAATTTTTAGGCTTGGGTATATGAAGCCATTCCTACCCTTCGAAAACATTTCATGGATTACCCAGATAAAGTTTCTCATCCAAGGATCCTTAGGTGGTTGGCTACACTAGAGAGCAGCAAAAAAAATATTAACGAGGCTGATCTCTTTAACCCTTCGGATGATGCATTATGTCTTTTTTCAACTAAAATAATTTGCCTCAAAGAAAAATATTAAAATAGATGTTCCATCTGTTGCAACAGATTACTCGTCAACTACAACTGGTGCAACAGATGGGTAATCTGTTGCAATAGATAATCCATATTTTATAATAGATTAACCATATGTTGCTCTGTTCTCTGAACCCTACTCAATAGATTACCGATCTACTGTAAATTTTACAATAGATGGGTATTCTGATGCAACATATTATCAATCTGTTTTAATATACAGATCAGTTGTTATGGTAGCTAGATCGTCTGTTGCATAATTTGGCTATGTTAACATAACTTGAGCCCCATGAAATCTAAGTGTCTGCAAATTATTATTATATGATTTAAATTCCTCTTGTCATTTTTTTATAGGTTGTGCATCCTTGGATCGTGTCTATCATGATGAGTTGGGGATGACATTTTTTCTTACTCTTGGTCTTGTTGATACAAAATAAAACCCAACAGTGGAGTTAATAAAGAAGGAATTGGATGGAGCTACATCTATAAGAAGAGCAGTTAGGTAAGGTCAGTCTAATATTGAATCTCTTCATGACCAAACTCAAACTGCAACAGATCTGGGTGCTTCTTCTAAGGGTGTTGTTGGTGGAGTTGTTTGTGATGGTGGCAGCCATCCTGCTGCTGCTTCTGCTGCTAGTCATGATTAGGAGCATGCTGGTGCTCAACAAGAAATAAATATGTTTGAAAATACCTCTTGCATAGGTCTTTCCTCTCACCCCTACATCAGTCTCTCTTATTCTTACAGTGATCCCTCTCACCCCTCCTCACCCTCATGTTCTCATTGCAAATACAAAGTGTGCAAAGACAGAGAGGATAAACTCCTCGACAAGCCAGAGGATATTGCTAAAGCTTCCGAGGAGTTGAAATCTAGGAGGGTTGTCATACCATCCAATGAGGTGAGGGAGCCATGCACTCCTACAGGGGAGGTTAGGAGGAATATAAGAAAAATTAGACAAATTCTCTCCATTCTGAAATCAGCAAAAATTGCAACTCCCTCCGCTCCAATAGTTGTTGAAGTTTAGGGGCCACCGAAGAAGGTGGACATATTTGCGGCACTTGGAAAGGAGAATAAAAAGAAACTAGAAGAATCCATCAAGATAAAGGTTTAAAAATAATACACCATGCATTCATTTGCTGCCACAAGCTTCTCGAATATGACAAATATGTGTGTGTGGTACGAGGACAAGGTAAGTTTACTTTTGGTAACCTACCCTTCCAATCTACTCCATGAAGAAGAATCTACGCAGCAGATATGTAATATGTTATGAAAACTTGGTATTCTGTTGCAACATAATACAAATTTGTTGCATAAGTTGCGTTGGCTGGGTAATCTGTGAATTGATTCAGAGAACCCTCTACATCTGATTCTTTCAACTGTGTTTTTATTCTTTACAATTACTAACCAATTTAAAAATTATCTTTTTATACCATAGTATATTGATGAAATTCTGTGCCTCATGAGGGGCAGGCAATTAGCGTACCCAGATGCTTATGATGCTGCTGATAGGATAATGGACCTCAACTTCTACAATAATTTCAAAGATACGTATGCTGATCTTTATAATATAACTGATTCTGGTGGCCTGGGATTTGATCAGTTAGTTTCTATATTCCAATGGGATGAAAAAGCGATTAAATATGTTAGAGGGAAGAGGCCATATCCACACGGCAAGAGATGGACCAAGGCAAAGAAAATCCTTGCAGTCATGAACGTGGATGTCACCTACTTTCTCACTGTTGAGATACTACTATACGGGAAATATTAAGGTTTATGACTGTAACTTACCTGTGTTAAGAGAGAAGACGTTTTTAACCCATACACATCCATTTTTGAAGTTGCTGACGCAGAGTAAGCTGATGGATCATTTGCCGGATGAAGTCTTGGCGAAGGAATCATGGGTTTTTGAAGGTCGAAATAAGAACATTCAGCTCCTAAAAAATACAATCGGTGCAGCGTGTGGGCCATACTCGCTTTCATACATTGAGTATTTGCTGTCCGACACACAAATGATCGGTGTGTGCGACACCGTTGTGGGAAAGATGCTATGGGTCTGGGCATATGGGGTACTAACTAAATGGTTGGAGCCCGTGTAAAAAAACATATGTACAAAGACAGAGACGAATACGATAACAACTTTTCATTTCAAGCCAATTCACTACACATGTAGGGACAGCAATTTTTATGTCTGGCAAAGTTGAACTTTTATAATGCAACAGATTTTATATCTGTCGTAATAGATATAGTATCTATTGTGACAGATTGATTATCTATTTGAATAGGTTGGTCATCTGTTGCGTTATGTAGATGTTCCTCGTCAGTCTGTCGCAACAGATTTATGATCTGTTATAATATATAACTTATATGTTGCAACTGATCGGTAATCTGTTGGAGTAAATTAAAAAGTAGGAAGACCTGTTATATAATTTCCAGCAAATGACCTACGTGTTGCATCTCATATTGCAACATATGTCTAAATCTATCTGATAAGATATGTCGTCTATTGCAGCAGATGTATTATCTGTTGCGATATTTGAATCTAGTACTCCATTTCAATTAACATGTTCAAAACTCATAATTAATTATATTCATAGACAGAATAAAACAAATTAAAGCCTTCAAAAATTACATGACATAACTCAACAAATAAATGAAATGTAAAAAAAATCATTATGGGTACAAACGATCTACTCTACAAATAAATCAACAAGTTAAACCAAGGAGGATAGACTATTACATTGATAGACTCAAGCTATAAAGATCTAATCAATATGAACAAGTTGTTCTTCATCTAGTGCTATGGAATTTGGCTTTGGTCGTCGTGGATCTTTAACGTCGGTTGCATACGGCTTTTGAGCTTTCGCTTCTCCATATTTCCATAAAAGAAGAGTATATCTTTTGTGGAGTAATCCAACATCAAGCTCATCATTTAGCACTTGTAATCCATCGCTCAAATACTCAGCATAGGCGGCAACAAAAAAACCGCAATCCCTGCGTTATAAAAAACAAATAATCTATATCTTGTAGTTCATGCAAGCATTCTGAAATTTGTGAAATGAAACTAAATTATAGGCTACCAATGGTTTGTTGAGAAATTCCGTCAATTTATTGTATATCAAATGGATTAGCCATTTTATCTCGGTATGATTCAATCGTCGACTAATTAGTATAAACCTTTTGATCCAAAAAGCCACTCATATCAAGATAAGTAGGCAACATTTTAGCCAGCTTTTGTATCTCAGACGATGGCCCAGAACGTCTCCTTCGCAACATAGAGTCATAAACTCGGATGCGCCTCTCTTTTAGAACGACGATAGCCAAAACCCAATGGAATTCATCACCACAATTGATTGGGATGTACACTTCATCGATCAAATACCAAAGTAAGCCAGCCGGAATGCTAAAACCTTTGATGATATTGATTAAGCATTCCTCGTTTCGGGAAACTTCCGGCTGCTGTTAACAATACCTATCGTAGGCATTATTGATGTAAACTTTGTACAAATAATTGCCTGTTGTGTATCTGTATTATTCTTGTTCTTGCAACTTTGCCTTCTTTCGGAGGTAGTAAAAAATGACATCGATGTGCTGCACATATTATCAAACATTTTGGATTACTTGACAAAAAAATTAATATGCAGATGCAATTAAATAAAGTATTAATTAATAGTAATATGTATGACATTTAAACCTCATCATTCCAGCAAGTTTGGGGCTATGACATCAAATAGAACCAATTCTTTATTCCGGGATGTGCAACAACAAAGTCGAACATATCAAAATCAAGACTCGATTCGTTCACTTTGTAGAACTCGTCATTTTGTTTTCTACATGATGATTTATATGTGTTAATGTCAGGTTATTACAACAAGAATTGTATAAACCAATATCCATAAAATTGATTTATGTACCTGCCGGCATGATGCTTTAACAGCCTATCGGCAATCCATTCTGAATAGTCGTTGGTAAACTGTGTTAGTTTTTTTGGAGCCTCATCCGAGATGTTGAACCCTTCAAATGGGTAATTCTTCCATTCTCCTAAACTGACAGACACCACTTTTTTTTCATCTTTAGAAGCATTTGATGGATTATCAACTGTCATATTATGCTCTTCGACAGTAGTTGTGACATCCACCTGGAAAGGCAGAATTGTCAATGCTAAGTAGAGATATACAATAGATTTTCCATCCGTCGCAATAGATGAGTCTTATGTTATATTAGATGGATTATCTATTTGGACAAATTCAAATAGGTAAATTAGAGCAGTATGATAATTTTGAACAGATGACCCATCTGTTGCAACATAAGACTTATCTGTTGAAATAGATAACGAATCTGATGCAACAGGTTAGACAAAAGTTGCAACAGATGTATATATCTGTTTGATAATTTTTAGCAGATGTATCATCTGTTGAAACAGATATGTGCTCATTTGTTTTTTGGAACAGATGATGTACATTCACCTTCTTCAGCTTATGCTACTCTTCTGTGGCCCTTGCAAACTGAACATCAGTGCAAGACAAAGATAGAGGTGTTGCAATCTTGCTTTTTTTTTTTATTATTGATGATCCCTTGGAAGTTTCTTTCCTTCTTCTCTTAGCCGCCTTGATCTCTAGTGGAGTGTCTGGGTATGAAATCCTCTTTGATGGAATGTCACCCCTCTTAGATGTCATTTTCTTTACAGAAGCAGTTAGTGCATTAATAACATTAATCACTCCATCATGTTTTGCCTTGCAGTCTTGACATTTGCATGAAGAACATTTGCTATATGAGGCAAAATATGGAGAAAAATCTGTACAATCATTATGATCATGATCATAATGACTTGTTGTTTCAAAAACTATAAGAGGAGCATCATTAGTTCCACCCTCTAAATTTATTTTTCTTGTGATGGTTGTTGCTCCAAACAATTCCATTTTTATTCCATCAACGACCTTAGGGTCCAATAAAGTTTGCACAGATCGTAAAGTAAGAAAAAATGGCATCTTCAACTCTCGGTTGGTCAGAACAAGCCACGGATGGACAATCTAAAATAAATCAGTACATATATTAAGAATGATAATGAAATCATTTAATCATTAATTAAAACAAAAACTTGATTAGAATTAGACTTACTGCTTCCTTGGGGGGATTGAAAAGATCAAGAAATTTTGCATTTTTATCGGTTTTGGCCCAATCATTTGAGAATTCTTGGACAGGAAACTTCTTCCTGGTAGTTCACTTGTTATCTCAAATAAGGAATGAATTCAAATGCCCAAGCCTATAACATAACGCCAATAAATCAAAAGCATTATTGAATAAAAAAATAATGAATCATATCATGATAAAAGAAATATTTACCATGAAGGCCCATGGAAAACCAAATAAGTTGACTGTTTTTGGCATTAACGGAGTCAACAACTATTCGACAGTCATTTTGAAGCTTTCATAACCCCAAGGATAGCTGTTAAATGCCTCAAGATCCTCGGAGAGATTTATTAAATTGAGGCTTATGTTGTTGTTAATGTCTCTCGCCCAAAGAACATTATGTACACACCAAACCAAGCACAATGGTTGCTTGTGCTTCTTTGAAAGTCCTTTACCTTTCAACGCTTCAATCAGATTTTTGTTTTTGAAGCTTGGACCAACAATGGACATGTTGGGTTCATAGTATATGAAAGAAGTAGGAATGAAAAAATGGAGAATAAATTGTGGAGGGGAAGGAGATACTAAAATGGAAAGTGTACTCCCAAATTAGAAAGTTTACTCTTTCTCCCACATTGGTGGAAGAAGAGAACTTGAAAGTGTTTATAATCAAGAACACTTACTCCTCATGGCAAGTGAGGCAAGAAATAATAGATCCCTCGTGCCATCGTCGTTGTCGCTTACTCGGTTCGGCTTCAGCTTTGGACTTGGATTTGGCAAATGATCGATCGATGAGATCTATATTTTTGGACAAAGTTTATTTGAATTCTGAAGAATGCCAAGGAAAAATGTGGTAAAATTTTTTCTGCAGTTTTGGACCTCTATTTAAATATACATGCAGTAACAGTTGCACTGTTTCAAGTGAACTGATGCATTATTATCAAACTAGTGCTTTAGAAATGATACATTGTTCTGAACTGAGGCTACAGAAGGTTGCAATGGTTCAAAATAATGCTTTGGAAGGATGTAATCCTTCAATGAAGTGATACACTAATTCATGAAATGAGATGACTATTTAGGAAAAGATGGAATCTTTGATGAACAGACATGAACTTACAATAAAGGTGTAACCTTTGGACTAAACCATTGCCTCTTCTCAGAAGAGGCATATTATGGCTATATAAACCTAGTTTCTTCCACAGGGTTAGAATGAAATTTTCAGATTAAAAGCTCTCTTCTTGTCTCAAAAATATTCTGTGTGATCACTCAAAATGTTCTGTGAGTTCGAAGATATTCCAATCGTTTAAGGTACCGCTACTGTTGGTCTGTTAACCATTTTATCCTGGGAGGAAAAATTCCACAACCTCGGGTACAGTGAGGGGGGTTATTTCCTTAAGGAAAATCCGTGAATTCGGACGACTTGGCTATTTTCTGTTTCATCTTAATTTCTGTAAAATAAAATATACCTCTTGGAAAGGTCATTTTGATATTGTCTTGAGGGTATTTGATATACTTCATAGTGTTCTTGTTTATACTTGAACTCAAGTTGAAGTTGGTGTTGTAATATACATATTCTATGTACCGAAAGTACAAACGATATGACAATCTTAAGGAAATAATTACTATTACCGAATCTATATTGCTTGTTTTTGGAAATTAAAGTTTTAACTTTCTACTTTTCCTGAACTTAACTAGTGATTTGAAGTAATAAAAACTTCATCACAAGTTAAAAATCATTCGGTTGACAATTGAAAGTGATAAAAACTTCATTGTTAACTATAAACAAGGAAAAAATAAATTTAAAGTTGCTTAATTTTTACAAGTAGTATTCTGAAAATACTAAGTATTTTTTGTCTTGTGGTGATAGAAAAATGACAACTGAAAGTCAAATAATGGATGCGACAATGTCTGTGGGGGCAACTAATATTGCCACATCAAGTCGCACAAATGCTCCGCCAAAATGGCACCGGCGGAGAAGCTCGGAAAATTTTTTGACATTGACTTCAAGCGGTGGCAGAAAAAGATGTCTTTTACCTCACCACTTTATGTCTGCAATGGTTCACTAGTGAAGATGCTCTTGAGGTACTTGAGGAAACCTCGGACAAAGACCGCTTCGTTACTGTAGAAGCTTGGAAACATTTGGACTTCCTTTGCGGAAATTGTATTCTGAGTGGTCTCCCTCTACAATGTTTATAGTGGAACCAATAAATCAAAGGAACTATAGGGGGCACTTGAACAAAAATATAAGATGGACGATGTGGGAATTAAGAAATTCCTTGTTGCACGGTTCCTGGACTTCAAAATGATAGATAGCAAATCTGTTGTCTCTCAAGTACAGGAGTTGCAAGTCATCATACATGATCTTCTAGCAGAAGGTATATCTTTGAAAAATACCTCAGTTGAACAAATTAAAAATGTTCTTAATACTCACATAAACTATTTTGTAGGTTTAATTGTGAATGATACTTTCCAAGTAGCAGCGATAGTTGAGAAGCTACCACCTTTGTAGAAAGACTTCAAAAACTACTTAAATCATAAACGCAAGGAGATAACTGTTGAAGATCTTATTTTCCGACTTTGTATTGAAGAGGATAATAAAGCTGCCGAAAGAAGGTTAAAGGGGATTTCAAAATTGAATATAAGAAAATACTTTCTAGAAAAAACAAAAAAAAACAATTTATTTTTCTGGATACGGATTTATGGAACCTTACTTACTAGTTTGAAGTTGAAAAATAGATTTCATGCAAATTGCACACTGAGCTTTTGGTATAGGTGTTGCTCTCGGCAAGGAACTTTCTCTCTTAAAGAAGGTCTTCCATGCCTGGCACTTTCCTCAAGCAAAGTGAAATCACAACAGTTTCATTTCATGCATAGGATGGCATAACCTTAAAGTATTGGGCGAGGTTCAAAGGAGGAAAGGCATACGGTGGTTACCTAGGCACCCAGAGAGGAGGAAGGGCATAGTAATCGACATAATACTTCGGGGAGTTGAAAATCAGCATAGATTCGGAGATTCCCGAATAGGGCAACCTTTCGAATTACTGCTGAATCCATAGGCAGGCAAAAGAGAACCAGGCGAACTGAAAGATCTTAGTAGCCAGAGAAAAAAAAAGCAAAAGCGATTCCCGTAGTAACGGCGGGAGAAATGGGAGCTGCCTAAACCGTGAAAACAGGGTTGTGGGAGAGCAATACAAGTGTCGTGCAGCTAGGTGAAGCAGCCCGAATGCTGCACCCTAGATGGTGAAAGTCCAGTAGCCGAAAGCATCACTATCTTAGGCTCTGACCCGAGTAGCATGGGGCACGTGGAATTAATGGAGCACATATTGTAGAAGATGACCAAAACAATTCCAAGAAAAGGAAAAAAGCTGAAAAAGGAAGCAATCAACCCAAGAAAAAGTTCAAGGGAAAATGCTTCAACTGTGGCAAGATTGGCTACAAGTCCACAGATTATCGTGCCCCAAAGAAAGGCAAGAAGGAGGATCAAACAAATATGATTGAATCCAACAAAGAATGTGATGATTTGTGTGCTATGCTCTCAGAATGCAACTTGACGAGGACTCCTCGCTAATGGTGGATGGATTCTGGTGCCACCTACCATGTATGTGCTAACAAGGA
The DNA here is from genome assembly GCF_002878395.1 of Capsicum annuum. NCBI lineage: Eukaryota > Viridiplantae > Streptophyta > Magnoliopsida > Solanales > Solanaceae > Capsicum > Capsicum annuum. The sequence goes on from NW_025820326.1 coordinate 1,488,534, forward strand.
GTTGTTTTCGTCATTCTCTCCGGCTCAAGTAGAAGAAATGATCTACATGGCTAACTCCGCTACGGCTAAGGTAGAAGGAACAGGAAAAATTTGCTTAAACATGAATCTCGGAAAGGTCTTAACACCCAACAATGTCTTGTATATTCCGGAGTTACGTAGGAATTTAATTTCTATTTCACTTCTAGAAAAGAACGGATTCAAATGTGTAGCCGTTTTTGGAAAAATTGTACTTAGCAAAGGAGAAATCTATGTAGGAAAAGGCTATCTGACCGAAGGCCTATATAAGATGAATATCATGACTGTTGAAATAAATAAAAGTTTGAATTCTTCTAATTTTCTTGAGTCTTATGATTTATGACATGAATGTTTAGGCCATGTTAATTACAAAACGTTACGAAAACTTATTAACTTAGAAGTTTTGCCAAACTTTGAGTGCAATAAATTAAAGTGTCAAACGTGAGTGGAATCGAAGTATGCAAAGCATCCTTATAAGTCCATTGAAAGGAATCCCAATCCCTTAGAATTAATACATATTGATATTTGTGCTATGAAGTCAGCACCATCACGTGGTGGGAAAAAGTATTTCATAACTTTTATTGATGATTGCACTAGATACTATTATGTCTACTTGCTAAATAGTAAGGATGAATCAATAGATGCGTTTAGGCAATATAAAATTGAAGTTGAAAATCAGTTAGACAAAAAGATCAAAATGATAAGAATTGATAGGGGCGGAGAATATGAATCTCTCTTTTCCCAAATATGTGTAGAGAATGGAATCATCCATCAAACTACGACCCCATATTCACCTTAATCTAATGGAATTGTGGAAAGGAAAAACCAAACTTTGAAGAAAATGATGAATGCCTTACTTATAAGTTCTAGTTTACCGTAAAACTGGTGGGGGGAGGCTATTCTTACGGCCAACCATATACTCAATAGAGTTCTCCGTAGTAAGACACAATCAATTCCTTATGTAAAGGGTAAAAGAAGAAACCCCAACTTAAAATATTTCAAAGTGTGGGGGTGTCTAGCAAAGGTCCAAGTTCTCGTACCTAAAAGGGTTAAGATAGGATCTAAGACGGTGGACTGCGTGTTCATAGGATATGCTAAAAGTAGTAAAGCATGTCGGTTTTTGGTTCATAAATCCAAAAATCCAGATATAAATAAAAATACGGTAATTGAACCAGATAATACTAAATTCTTTGAAAATATTTACCCGTATAAACATAGACATGAACAGTTTAGTGGAGGATCTAAACGACCTTGAGATGAACTAAGTGAGAATGTACATAATGAAGAAAATCCAAGACGTAGTACACGTCAAAGAACTTCAACTTTGTTTGGTTTGGATTTTGTAATATTTCTCTTAGAAAATGAGCCTCAAATATTTAAAGAAGCAATGTCGTCGTCAGACTCATCCTTTTGGGAAAAGGCAGTCGATAGTGATTCAATATTAAGCAATCATACATGGGAATTGGTTGACCTTCCTCCCGAAAATAAACCGTTAGGTTCTAAATGGATCTTCAAAAGAAAAATGAAGGAGAATGGTACTATTGAAAAATACAAGGCAAGACTTGTAGTAAAAGGCTTCAAATAGAAGGAAGGCCTTGATTACTTTGATACATACTCACCCGTAAAAAGGATAACCTTGATTCGAATGTTAATTGCCTTAGAGGCGGTATATGATCTTTAAATCCTTCAAATGGATGTGAAGACCACATTCCTAAATGGAGATTTAGAGGAAGAAATATATATGGAACAACCTGAGGGTTTTGTGGTTCCTGGAAAAGAAAATAAGGTGTGTAAACTTGTTAAGTCACTTTATGAACTAAAACAAGCACCTAAGAAATGACATGCAAATTTTGACCAAATCATGTTGGTAAACGGATTCAAGATAAATGAATGTAACAAATGTGTATATATTAAAGACACACGAAATCACCAAGTCATTGTTTATTTATATGTGGATGATATGTTGATCATCAGTAGAGATATTTATGACATAAATGCAACCAAATGAATGCTCGAGAGCAAGTTTGATATGAAAGACCTTGGAGTTGCAGATGTGATCTTAGGAATAAGAATACATCAAACTACACAAGGGTTAGTATTGCTACAATCTCATTATATCGAAAAAGTACTTGATAAGTTCAAGGATATGGAATTCGGTATTGCCAAGACTCCATTGGATGTGAACTTTGCACTTCGAAAGAATGAAGGTGAAAGTGACTCACAATTAGAGTACATAAGAGTATTGGGATGTTTAATGTATATAATGAACTGTACACGACCAGACATAACATGTGTAATTAGTAAATTGAGTCGGTACACAAGTAATCCCAACAAAACTCATTGGATGGCAATGAAAAGAGTTTTGGGGTATCTTAAATACACTCAAAACTATGCTTTGCATAATAATATATATCCTGCGGTACTTGAAGGATGTAGTAATGCAAATTGGATCACTGGATCGAACGAAGTAAAATCCACAAGTGGATATGTATTTACTATCAGTGGAGGAGCAGTTTCTTGGAAATCATTCAAATAGACTTGTATCGCTCTCTCTACAATGGAATCTAAATTTATCGCATTAGATAAAGCCGGTGAAGAAGCCGAATGGCTCCGAAATTTCTTGGAAGATATTTCGCATTAGACCAAGCCAGTGGCACCGGTATGTATACACTGTGATGGCCAAGAGACAATAGGTAGGGTAGGGAGCATGATGTACAATGGTAAATCTCGTCACATACGATGGAAACATAATATCGTTAGGGAACTTCTCTTTAGTGGAATTATCACTATTGACTATGTAAAGTCAAAGGATAATGTGTTGGATCAACTTACAAAAGGCCTATCTAGAGAAGGAGTGGAAAGAATATCCAAGGGAATGGGTTTAAGTCCAAGGACGAGTCAGCATGGCGGTAACTCTACCTAGCAGACTGGAGATCCCAAGAGCTAAGTTCAAGTAAATCAAACAAAGTTGTGTCTGATAGGTTCAACATTGTCAATTACCCAACCCATTCTCATGATGTAGGCAATGTATAGTAAAATAGGATAAGACTTAAGGTGAAAAGTCTTTTAATGATTATCTAAATTTGGCAGATTTGACCAAATAGTTTAATCTACGGGATTGAACATTTAGAAATCACCTATACGAGGGTGAAGTGGAAGCCGCTTCAAAGAGAATGTTAGTAAAGACCTATTCTCTAAGCTCTCATGAAACCGGGACATGTTCATGGATGAAAAGAAAAAAATCATGAGAACCATAAACGTTAAAAGACAGGTTGTGTGACATGTATTGTCTAGGTGTACATTAAAGATCTACCAATTGACCGAGTGCATCTGATGCATGTTCACTACGGAAAGTTCAAAGGGAAACCCACTTATCCAGATGCAATCAGTCTTTGCTTGATGATCACATACTTGTCCGTAAAATTTTTTATTAAAAATAGCCATTCCCCATTCATGTGGGGGATTGTTGGGTTCATAGTATATGAAAGAAGTGTGAATGGAAAAATAGATATAAATGGTGGAGAGGAAGGAGACACTAAAATGGAAAGTGTACTCCTAAATTGGAAAGTAGTCTTTCTCCCACATTGGTGGAAGAAGAGAACTTATAAGTGTTTATAATCAAAAACAGTTACTCCATATGGTAAGTGAGACAAGAAATGATAGATGACTCGCGCCGTCATCGTCGTCACTCGCTCGGCTTGGCTTCGGCTTTGGATTTGGATTTGGCAAATGATCAATCAATGAGATCTATCTTTTTGGACAAACTTTATTTAAATTCTAAAGAATGCCAAGGAAAAATACAGTAAAAAAATTTTTGCAGTTTCGGACCTCCATTTATATATATATGCAGTAACAGTTACACTGTTTCAAGTGAACTGATGCATTGTTTTTAAACTAGTGCTTCAGAAATGATACGTTGTTCTGAACTAAGGCTACAAAAGGTTGCAATGGTTCAAAATGATGCTTTAGAAGGATGTAATCCTTCAATGAAGTGACACACTGATTTATGAAATGAGATGACTATTTAGGAAAAGATGCAATCTTTGATGAACAGATATGAACTGTCATATTATGCTCTTTGACAGTAGCTGTGACATCCACCTGGAAATTCAGAATTGTCAATGCTAAGTAGAGATATACAATAGATTTTTTATCTGTTGCAAAAGATGAGTCTTATATTGCATCAGATGGATTATCTGTTTGGAAAAATTCGAATAGGTAAATTAGAGTAGTACGATAATTTTGAATAGATGACCCATCTATTTCAACATAAGACTCATCTATTGAAACAAATAACAAATCTGATGCAACAGGTTAGACAACAGTTGCAATAGTTGTATATATCTGTTTGATAATTTTCAGCAGATGTATTATATGTTGAAACAGATATGTGTCTATTTATTTTTTTGGAACAAATAATGTACATTCACCTTTTTTAGCTCATGGTGCTCTTCTGTGGCCCTTGCACACTTAACGTTGATGCAAGACAAAGATAGAGGTGTTGCAATCTTGCTTTTTTTATTATTGATGATGCCTTGGAACTGTCTTTCTTTCTCCTCTTAGCCACCTTGAGCTCTAGTGGAGTGTCTGGATATGAAATCCTCTTTGATGAAATGACACCCCTCTTAGATGTCATTTTCTTTACAGAAGCTGTTAGTGCATTAATAGCATTACTTAATCCATCATGTTTCGCCTTGCAGTCTTGACATTTACATGAAGAACATTCTCTAGATGCGGCAAAATATGGAGAAAAATCAATACAACCATTATGATCATAATCATAATGTCTTATTGTTTCAAAAACTGTAAGAGGAGGATCATTAGCCCCACCCTTTAAAATTATTTTTCTTGTGATGGCTGTTGCTCCAAACAATTTAATTTTTATTCCATCAATGACCTTGGGGTCCGATAAGGTTTGCACAGATTGTAAAGTAAGAAAAATGGCATTTTCAACTCTCGGTTGGTCAGAATAAGCCACGGATGGATAATCTAAAATAAATAGGTACATATATTAAGAATGATTATGAAATCATTTAATCATTAATTAAAATGAAAACTTGATTAGAATTAGACTTACTGCTTCCTTTGGGGGATTGAAAAGATCAAGAAATTTTGTATTTTTATCGGTTTTGGCCGACAACCATCTCAGAATTCTTGGATAGGAAACTTCTTCCTGGTAGTTCACTTGTTGTCTCAAATAAGGAATGACTTCAAATGCCCAAGCCTATAACATAACGCCAATAAATCAAAAGCATTATTGAATAAAAAAAAATGATGAATCATATCATGATAAAAGACATATTTACCATGAAGGCCCATGGAAAACCAAATAAGTTGACTGTTTTTGGCGTTAATGGAGTCAACAAATATTCGACAGTCATTTTGAAGCTTTCATAACCCCAACGATAGCTGTTAAATGGCTCAAGATCCTCGGAGAGATTTATTAAACTAAGGCTTATATTGTTAATGTCTCTCTCCCAAAGAACATTATGTACACACCAAACCAAGCACAATGATTGCTTGTGCTTCTTTGAAAGTCCTTTACCTTTCAACACTTCAATCAAATTTTTATTTTTAAAGCTTGGACCAACAATGGACATGTTGGGTTCATAGTATATGAAATAAGTGTGAATGAAAAAAGGATAATAAATTATGGAGGGGAAGGAGACACTAAAATGAAAAGTGTACTCCCAAATTAGAAAGTTTACTCTTTCTCCCACATTGGTGGAGGAAGAGAACTTGAAAGTGTTTATAATCAAGAACACTTACTCCACATAGCAAGTGAGGCAAGAAATAATAGATTTCTTGCGCCATCGTCGTCATCGCTCGCTCGGCTCGGCTTCGGTTTCGGATTTGGATTTGGCAAATGATCGATCGATGAGATCTATCTTTTTAGACAAACTTTATTTGAATTTCGAAGAATGCCAAGGAAAAATGCAGTAAAAAATTTTCTGCAGTTTCGGACCTCTATTTATATATACATGCAGTAATAGTTGCACTATTTCAAGTGAACTGATGCATTGTTTTCGAACTAGTGCTTCAGAAATGATACATTGTTTTGAACTGAGGCTAGAGAAAGTTGTAATGATTTGAAATGATGTTTCAGAAGGATGTAATCCTTCAATGAAGTGATATACTGATTCATAAAGTGAGATGACTATTCAGAAAAAGATGCAATCTTTGATAAACAGACATGAACTTACAACAAAGGTGTAACCTTTGGAGTAAACCATTGCCTCTTTTCAGAAGAGGCATATTGTGACTATACAACACCAACTTCAACTTGAGTGCAAGTATAAACAAGAACACAATGAAGAAAATGACCTTTTCTAGAGGTGTATTTTATTTTACAAAAATTAAGATGAAACAGAAAATAGCCAAGTCGTTCGACTTCATGGATTTTCCTTAAGGAAATAATCCCCCTCACTATACCCGAGGTTGTGGAATTTTTCCTCCCTAGATAAAATGGATAATAGACCAACAGTAGAGGTACCTCAAACAATTGGAATATCTTTGAACTCACAGAACATTTTGAGTGATTACAGATTCTGTGTACCCGAAGTACAAATAAAATTAAAGGACACCAGGTCATCATGATCACTCGACTTGCCTTTTTCTTTTTTGGGTGTGTAGGGTGCTTTTTTTTGGGTCAGAGTAGGTATAACTTGGGAAGGATTAGGAGGATAACATTTTAGTCTGGTAACTATGGCAAACTCCTCCCAACCAAAACAAACAGGCATGCCATAGTAATTTATCCACACCTTATCCATCTTATCTTTGTTTTCATACATAAACCTGGGCATGAGAAGATCATATACTATTTTCATCTGGAAACAAGCATTGTTATCCTCTGACAAATCAAGTTATTGCCCAAAGCAGCTTTGGCTGAAATAAAAATCCAATTCTTCTTCTCGAAGTATTTTTCTGAAAGCGTCGAAAAAATTTTTTATGACTGAATTAACCACGAGATCATCCGTTAAATCTATAGCACCATCGCACTGCATTCTCATAGGATAACGATCAATGATGAAGGTTTTAACCAACTCTTCGGTGGAAGGGCTATTAGTATTTGGATCATCTCTTTTGAAAGATTCCTCCTCCCCGTGTTCATTATCTTCTGCTCCTGATTGAGATAACGCTTGTAAAGCAAGTTCATAGAGTGGTGGATGTAGTTGAGCTACTGCACTTGTTCCTTTACTTGGACTTAATTCGATTTCTTTTCTTTTGGGAGCCATGTTATCTTAAATTAACAGGAACATAACATAGATTATAATTGATTAATACATAACAGTAATATATATGTTCCAACAGATAACTAATCTGTTGCAACATATAATTGACCTATTGCAACGGATGAGTAATTCGTAGGAACTATAAAAACAATACTATTTGTTGCACCTATTATTTTATCTGATGCAACACATAACTGACCCGTTGCAACGGATGAGTAATCTGTTAGAAACCATAAAAATAGATCACTAATCTGTTGCACTAGATATTTTATCTGTTGCAACATATAACCGACCTATTGCAACAGATGAGTAAACCATTAGAAAGAATAAATACGGATCACTAATCTGTTGTACCAGGTATGTTATCTGTTGTAATATATAGCCGACTTGTTGCAACGGATGAGTAAACCATTTGAAAGAATAAAAACAATCCTAATATGTTGCAAAATGGAAAGTAAACCATTGGAAAAAATAAACAGAGATCACTAATCAGTTATCTGTTGGATCAATATTGTTTAGATTTCTTCCAAACAGAAGAGTCATCTATCACAACAGATGAATGATCTGTTAGATTGTTCACCAGTTGCATCAGATTTTCATAGTTGCATCAAATTTTTTATCTGTTACATCAAATTTTCATTTGTTGCATCATATGTTTCAGCTATTACATCAGATGTTTCAACTATTGCAATATTATTTCTACTAAGACAAAAAACAAATCAACCCAGCAATACCAATACATCACACACACACACACAATACGAACATCAACTGTGATAAAAAATCACCAACAAATTCGAATCAACAGTACGACAACAAGAAGAAGAAATGCAGAAATGCCAGAAATTAGGATTTTATTCATTCCATATTTCAATACCAGAAGAGTAGTTGGCTTAAGTTCCTTTGTTTCTTTATAATTTTTTACCTGTAAAAAAAGGAAATGGAAGGACGAAAACCTGAAAGTTCTTGTCACTAGAGAAGTATTCACGTCGATTGACGGTTGAAAGTCGAAAAGAAACTCGCCTAACTGTTTATCGTCGGAGCTTGAAAGGAGAAATCTTGCAGAACTATTGGTTGGGAAAGTGTTGAGAGAAGCTGGAGAGAGGAGAGAGAGTGGTTGATTTGGATTAAAGAGGGGTGTGGGTTGGGTTGATTTGTATATTTTAAAAGATTAGAAAGTTTTGAAAATATTAATCAAGTCCACAATTAACTTAATCAAGTATTCTAATGATGTTTGACCCTATTTGTTGGTCAATGTCACCAATCCTTCATTCAAGACTTAAAAGACGCCTTTCCTTTAATTTTCTCATGTGACTTTTTAATAGTTTAATTACATGCATGGATGAATAAAAAATTGTATTGTGTGAATTCTTATGATATGTCTACATAATTTAAGAAAACAAATTTAAAGCATTTAATTTAATTTAATTTAATTTTAATTGATATTTTTTTTTGGCAAAAAATTAAAACAAATTCTTTACACTTGAATATTAAATTTTTTATATATTTAATGTAAAAAAATTCATTACCGTGCGAAGCACGGGTCATTTCACTAGTTCTCTCTATATTTGAATTAAAAAAGATGTTTGAAATCACTGATCTAAGTAGTTCCATTTCATGCCGCATTAAATTTACTTTAAAAGAAAATCGCTCTCTGCCAAAAAGAAAATTCCTATTGTTATGATGTATATCAATTATAGTGAATGTCTATCAAGATTTATCAAGATCTATTTGATGTCTGTTGGGATTTGATGTATTTATCTTTTAGTGTGAAACTAGGGCAAATTCCCCCTATAAATAGAAGGGCTTCCTTCATTGTAAATCATCCATCAAGAGAAGAAATAACAATTACTCTCTCTATTCTCTCTACTCTTCTTCTTTATTCTTTCTTGTTTTATAACACGTTATCAGCACGAGACTCTACCATCTCAAATTTAAAGGCTAAGGATAAGGTATTATTTTTTTTATTTCTTCCTTTTTCTATATGGCTAACAATCTTACGAAGTGTGAGTTCGTTACCCTTTAAAGTTCGGGCAAGAACTATATTTTATGGGCGTTGGATATTGAAATCCACCTATATGCTATGGGTCTTGGAGATGCCATAAATAATGAAAATACAACATCTAGTCAAAATCGTGCTAAGGCTATAATTTTCTTGCGTCATCATCTTGACGAAGTTTTGAAAATTGAGTACTAAGGATCCACTCGTATTATGGAATAGCCTAAAAGAAAGGTTTGACCACTTAAAGATGGTCATCCTCCCGAAAGCACGATATGAGTGGATGCATCTAAGATTTCAAGACTATAAGTCTGTTCATGAATATAATTTTTCCATGTTCAAAATTTATTCTCCATTAAAACCTTGTGGAGAGACGGTCAATGATAATGACATGATGGAAAAGACGCTCTCCACTTTTCATGCCTCGAATGTGCTCTTACAGCAACAATATTGAGAAAAAGGTTTCAAGAAGTATATTGCACTGAGTTCTCATCTTCTAGTGGCTGAAAGAAATAATGATTTGTTGATGAAAAATCACGAGAACCGACCAACTGAATCTGCACCATTCCCTGAGGTGAATGATGCGCACACTCACCATGCTAGGCGTGGAAAAGTTCGCGGCCCTAGTTGTGGACATGGTCATGGACGTGTTCATGGTCGTGGTCATGATGACCAAGAAAGAAATCCTATTTCAGGTGTTAATAATTCATCAAACAAAAGGAGAAAAGATGAGAAATGTGAAGCAATTACTTGTTTTTTATGTGGCAGAAAAGGACATTATTCACGTGATTGTCGTGCTCTCAAGCACTTGGTTGATCTTTATCAAGCATCACTAAAGAAGAAAGAGAGAAATTCCGAGGTTAACTTTCTCTCTGAAAATAATGTTGACATCACATGTTTGGATGTAGCAGACTTTTTCGAGCACCCTGAAGGAAAGATTGATCACTTGATTGGTGATGGTTCCATAAACATGAAAGAATGAATGATTTTTAATTTTGTTTTATTTTTATTGATAATAGTTTGTGAATAAAGAATCATGTAAAAGTAGTTGTTCGCATGATTATTAGTTTTCGATTATTATTGATTAGATCAATTACATTATTGTAATTTATTATTAAATTAAATTGAGTTTTAATTTTTCCATTTTTTTTGTTGAAAGAAAAAAAGCATAACAATACTATCGCTTTTCTAGTACTACACGTTTCTGAAAGAAAAAATAAAGACAAATTGTTTGCATGTTAATATTGTTTACATGTTAAAACGACAGCGACGATAGTACTATTGATTAACATATTGTTTGTCTGTTGATATTTTTTTTATAATGTCCATATACATATTGTCATTAATTATCCATATTATATAATACAATAATATTATCATATTCTTTATCAAGTATAATATAAATATTATATTGTTATTGCATATCAATGTCCTGAACAAATGTAATATAACAATATTATATTATTGTATGTTAATGTTCCATATTATTAATTATAATAATAATATATTACATTCTTTATCAAATATTATATTCAGTAGTTTTTAATTTGGACATATTATTTTTTGTGATTAACAATTTCTTATAAGCTTCACTTTGTACAAAAACTTAATATATACTTTATTTGGTTGAAGATATGGATAATTTTCAAGATAATATTTGTTTGATTGATTCTGGCACTACACATACGATATTCAAAGACAAAAAATATTTCTCTCATCTAAACATGGACAAGATTAATGTTACTACAATTTTTGATAGTGCTAATTTGCTTGAAGGCTTCGGAAAAGCCATTATAATCTTGCCCAAGGGAACTAAACTCATCATAAATAATGTTATGTTCTCTCCCAAGTATCGGAGAAACTTGATGAGTTTTAAAGATATCCGTGAAAATGGTTATCATATCTAGACATTTGATGAGAAGAATCTTGAATATCTTGGTATCACCAAGAATGTCTTTGGGCAGACATGTGTTATTGAAAATTTCCCTGCTTTATCTTTTGACCTGTATTGGACAAAGATTTGTGCAATTGAGGCACATTCTATAGTAAACTAGAAGTTTACTGATTCCAATACTTTCGTACTTTGGCATGATCATCTGGGACATCCAGGATCAATAATGATGAGACGAATAATAGAAAATTCAAATGGGCATCCATTAAAGAACTTGAAGGTTCTTTCAAATGGTGATTTTTCATATAATGCTTGTTATCAAGGAAAGTTGATTGTGAGACCATCGCCAACAAAAGTTGAGATTGAGTCCCCCGCATTCATGGAACGCATACATGGGGACATTTGTAGACCAATTCACCCACCAAGGGGGTCGTTTAGATACTTTATGGTCCTAATAGATGCTTCTTCTAGATGGTCTCATGTGTGCCTTTTGTCATCTCGCAAATTGGCATTTGCAAAATTATTGGCATAAATAATACGATTACGGGTACAATTTTCTGATAATCAAATCAAGTCTCTCCGCCTTGATAATGCTGTAGAATTTTCATCCCAAGAATTTAATGACTATTGCTTATCGATTCGGGATAAGAGTGGAACATCCTGTACCCTATGTTCACACTCAAAATGGCCTTTCTGAGTCATTAATTAAACGTCTGCAGTTGATAACAAGACTATTACTAATGAAAACTAAGTTGTCCACTTCTGTTTGGGGTCATGCAATTTTGCATGCTGCAACACTTATTCGTCTTAGACCGACAAATTATCATAAATTTTCTCCTTTGCAATTGGTTCTGGGTCAAGAGCCTAATATATATCATTTGAGAATTTTTAGGTGCGGTGTTTATGTGCCGATGGCACCATCAAATCGCACCAAGATGGGGCCCCAAAGAAGGTTAGAAATTTATGTTGGGTTTAAATCACCCTCGATCTGTCATACAGTGTCAGATTACCTAAAGAATGAGTTTGAGATGAAAGATTACCAGGCCGTTGTGAAAATTCTTGTGCAACAAGGCGTGCTTTATAACTTTGTATTTTATTTTTTTCATTTGTTTTTCGCATAAATGGCAAGAAGCAATTCAATCTGAATTGAATTTGCTCGCCAAACGTGAATTTTTTGGATCCATAGCTCAAACACCTAATGGTGTTAAGCCTGGTGGATATAAATGGGTCTTTGTGCGAAAAACAAATGAAAAAAATAGAATACAAAGATATAAAGCACGCCTTGTTGCACAAGGATTTTCACAACGGCCTGGTGTCGATTATGATGAGACATATTCACCAGTTATGGATGCAATAGCATTGCGTTATCTTATTAGTTTCACTATCCATGAGAGACTTGAAATGCATTTGATGGATATGGTACCAGCCTATCTATATGGATCACTTGATAATGAGATATACATGAAAATTCCCAAAGGATTTAAAATGCCGAAAGTATATAGTTTAAAGCCTCGGGAAATGTATTCCATTAGATTGCAAAGATCATTGTATGGTTTGAAGCAATCTGGACGCATGTGGTATAACTGTCTTAGTGAATATTTATCTAAAGAAGGTTATACAAATGATGAAATTTGCCCATATGTTTTCATAAAGAAAACAACATCGGAGTTTGTTATACTTGCTGTCTATGTCTATGACATAAACCTTATTGGAACGCCAGTAGAGCTTCAAAAGGCAATTGATTACCTAAAGAATGAGTTTGAGATGAAAGATTTCGGAAAGACAAAGTTATGCCTTGGTTTGAAAATTGAGCATTTGAAAAACGGTATCTTTGTCCATCAATCTGCCTAAACAGAAAAGGTGTTGAAATGATTCTATATGGATGGAGCACATCCATCAAGTACTCCGATGGTTGTTCGGTCACTTTATGTGAATATGGATCCATTTCGAACTCAAGAAAAGAATGAGGAATTCCTTGGTCTTGAAATACCATATATTGGTGCACTAATGTATCTTGCAAATACTACAAGGCTTGATATTGCCTTTTCAGTAAATTTACTAGCAAGGTATAGTTCTGCTCCTACTGGGAGACATTGGAATGGGATCAAACACATATTCTGCTCCATATACCATTGATACACCACATCCCTTAATTAATAACCAACGAACTCTATGCCCCTACATCAGTAGTAGCATCACACAAAATATCTTTTCCATCTCATCAATAAATTTTTGAATATCTTTCTCAACTTTAAAACCAGTGAAAACAGGAGGACTCAACCTCATGAATTGGCCAACCCTAGTGGCCTCAGATGATGGAGGAACAAAAGAAACACGCTCGATTTGGGAGGCCACCAACTGTGCGAGCAACTGAATCAACTGGCAAAATTCAGCATTAGACACATCAGCTCGAGGTACCTGAGGAGGGATAGGGGGAATCGATGGAGCTCCCTTAGGGAAATCAAAAGCAACGACCCTCGATCGGGTCTGAACTCCTGGAGTTGGACGATCTCCATCCACATTGTCCTCAGAAAAAATAGAAGATTTGTTGCGAGCATCAGATATTTTGGGAGGCATGATCTGTAAAGCGAACATACGAGAATTAGAGAAGATTTAAGATATTAGACTCTATAGCTTGAAATAAAATAAAAAGAAAGGGAAACATTCCTAAATGCCTCTGACATGACCAGGGCCTGACCGTGTCGAGTATCTTAAGTCTAACCAGGACCGGAGGCCACCCACAATACCTAAACCATTAACCACCTTACACCTCCTGTTGGATGAATTTTAAACATAGAATAAGATAAGAAAATAACAATTTAAGGATATTATGGTAATTTTACAACCAAAACCAACTAGCAAAAACCAACCAATATCACCCATGTCCACAGTAGTCCAACAAATCCTCTAATCAAAATCAAAGAATATCTAGTCGGGATATTCCCCCGACCATAGCCAAAACCAAGACCAAAAGGAAAAGTAAAGACATAAAGAAATCCATATCGTGAAATAGGATCTTCCAAAGTATGGAAGCTCACCACTTTAGTCTGAGTCAAAAACTATCCTCGAATCACCTAGTCACTTTGCAGGAGGAGTGAAAATATGACCAGTTCCTGCATAGCATGGGGATACAATGTTTGAAAATGGTTAACGGGGTGAACTCTAGCATGTAACTCAGGGATAAAGATAAAATAATTCCATCCATCCAAAAATAAGTTAAACAAATGCACATAACCATATACAAATACATATATATACACACCATGCTGGGATAGGGAACAAGACTTAGCATGCGCTTTAAATCCTTAACATAGGTTATAAAGTGTTACTGTTATTATCCATCCATGGGATATAAGGGTCCAGTGTTACCCCCTGGAAGCACCCTAGTGCCTGTTAGCCACACGAATCGGAGATACCATAGGTGGCCGAGGATTCCCTTATACCCTTCGCCCTCTATGATACATATGTATATATATATATACTTAGGAGATTCTCCTGTACCCCATGAGTAAGTGGTCATCAGTACCAATCTTCATATCGACAAACATGAGTTTCCATTGTCAACTTTTTGGAATCACACCTTCACGGCTAGCTATCACAACCCCCATTATTGCCCAATTAAAATATTTAACACATAACCAAACCACCAATTTTAGGAGTCAATTATTAAGACATTGTTAAGTGGTATCCTCATACTGACTATAGCTTGCAAGTAATGCTATTAAGCCAAAATATAGAGGATTCTCATGTACCCCGCAGACTCCAATATTAAAGACACTTAGGGGATTTTCGTGTACCTTGCAAGGTTTTCATTATAAAAGTACTTGGGGGATTCCTGTGTATCCCATAAGGTTTTCCAAACCATCCTTAACCAGTTAACCATTTATGTCATGCATTAGTTTCAAGAAACAAACCAAACCAAGTAATAATGCACAAACCAAAATCAATTATGCAAGAGGGTTGAGGTTGTTACCAATTTCCATACCAAACCATTTAATTTGGGGATTCCTTTATACCCCTACTTCCATAATTTACTAATTTTAGGGATTCCATTGTAACCATGTCTATCCACCATTCCCATGCACCCCAAAATATTTACCAACCATCAATTTAAACAAAAAAATTTCATAAATATCATAGGAGAAGCATTTAAACAATTTATATTTAAAACCCTCAACCCATAGTTCAAAACCTAACATCAATACTCATGAACAATACTTTAAATCACATGATTTTGCAAAATTTATAATGAGGGAAGAGTAACATGCCTTAAACACCAAGAAGTACGGAAAGAAATCCCCCTTGAAAGCCTTAATTGATTAACTTGATGAAACCCTAGCTTGACTTGCTTGAGGCAATAGAGAGAACCTTTTGGAGTGTTTGAGAAGTTACTCTTATAAGTCTTTTAGTGCTAATGAAATCCTAAGAGGGTTATAAGATTGGGTCTTAATTTGGGTAAGAGAAAAAATATCAAGAATGCCCTTAACTTAAATGCTGAAAAAGGGTCGCCTTTGATTACGAGTCAACCATTGACTCATAACAACTCCTTACGACTCATCACCTCGAGTCATAACCAAGACAGTGACTAGGACCCCAAACACTATCCACCTTACGACTTGACCAACCCACTCGTAATGAGGCCCTATGACTCGTAGGTCCAATTGTAGCCAACACAGAACCCAAATAGGTAATAGTGGGAATCCTATAATTTCATCCCATCACCCGTAACATGTCCTTATGACTCGTAGTGAGCCACTCGTACTCAAAGCAAAACTTGGCCACTACTTTCTAATTTGGTTACGATTTGGGTCCCTAGGACCCGTAACTACACCCTATGACTTATACCCCTAAGTCATAGCCAAGTCAGTAACTCAAAACTCATTCACTGGACACCTTACGACTAGAGCCACATGACCTATCAGGACACCCTATGACTCGTAGGGTGAGTCGTAATTAAGGTAGTGAGCCTAAAGCTCAAGAAATTTTTAAAGACCAAAAACCTGAGGCGTTATAGCCTCGTAGCCTCTCTCTTATAAGTGTGGCATGCTACATACTCATAAACAAGACTCTACTTAACATGACTTTATTGGACACCCAATAACGCCAAACCTAGGATCTGATACCATCTCTGCCATGACCTAAACCAGGGGCTGACCGTGACAGGTATCTCAAGTCCTATGTGGACTAGAGATCACCCCTTCCAGCTAACCAAACCAAACACATCATATCCCAAGGTAAGATGAATTTTGAACATATAATAAGATAGCATGCAATAACTTAAGAAAAATTTAATGCATGTCTATAATCGATGATTGGTGATCGGCCAACCAACTGACCAACACAGCCCAATAACCAAAGTAATCCAAACAAAATCTTCTAACAATGAATCAAAACTGAATATTACTAAAGTGTCAAAACATGTCCCCGACTATAGCCAAAAGCAAGTCTAAACAATTTGCGACATAAGAGAAAAAAACATAAAATTTAGACTTTCGATGTATGGAAGCTCACCACTTCAATGCCAACTCACGAGCTAATCCCAAATTGTAATCACTGAGTAGGGGGAGTAGAAGTATGATTGATTCCTTCATCACATGGGGATACAATATCCCAAAATGGTTAGCAGTCGGAGTGCTAGCATGTAACTCAGGGATAAAGTTAACATAATAACATGGTTAACAGTTCAAAATGATTCAAAACCAATGCACATAATCAAATCCATATATATATATATATATTACATGTCGGGATAGGGAATAAGGCTTAACATGTGCTTTAAATTTTTAGCCTAGATTGTGTAGCTCAACCGTCATAACATGTAACCACGGGCTATATGGGCCATAGCTCTCACCCCTTGATTGGGCCCCAATATGTATAGTTGCACGAACCGGAGAATAATCTAATATATATGCACGGGTGAATCGAACCTCTCAATCATATAATGATTTATGAGGGACTCGAACCTTCCTAATCATATACTTCCTCCATTTTAAAAAAAATGACCTACTTTCCTTTTTAGTCCATTTAAAAAAAAATGACCCCTTTCCTTTTTTGGCAATACTTTAATTTTAGTTTTCCACATGGCATGTTTAGGACCACAAGATTAAAGGAAATTTTGGTACATTTGACCCAACTTTAATTTAAGGCCACAAGATTCAAAAGTCTTTTTTATTTTCTTAAACTTTGTGCCAAGTCAAAGTAGGCCATTCTTTTTTAAACAGAGGGAGTAATAATAATGAGGGGGACTCGAACCTCCCCGGTTACTTTGAACCCCACTTCGGCAAATGTGATTTTTAGTATTAGTCACTCGGACATCCACTTTCACGACTCAGCTACAAATATCTTATTAAATCCCAATTAAAACAAGTATCACACATTCACATTCATTGAACCATATTCCACATTAAGGCATACATTGTTGGTATCGTCATACCAACTATACTTGCAAGGAAGCATCAACATGCTAAACCAATTATCATTACTTGGGGGAATTGAAAATCCCCCCTTGATTCAATTATACATTAGCTTGGGGAATTACAAAATCCCATAAGGTTCAATTCAAATCATTATGCTTCATTAGCTTTTCACATTATGCAATAGTTCAAGAGTAGTTCAATATGCATAATTTTTATATTCAAAACCAATTTGACAATATGGGGTTGAGGTCATTATCACTTCAATAGTCAATATTCACAAATTAGGGGAAATCACAATCCCCTAGTTTATTCACCATACCCATGCACCCACAAGTTCAAAATCATAATTAAAGCATAGCAATCATATATAAACTATGAGATACATTATTCAACTCATAAACATTTAAAAACCCTCAATCCTTGTTTCAAAACCAACATGAATATCCCATGAACAATATTTTAAACGCATACCTTTAACAAATTAACAATGAGAGAAGAGTAACATACCTTAAACACTAAGAAATTTAGAGAGATATAGACCCTTGATCCCTTAGATGACCAATTTGATGAAAACCTAGCTTGACTTACTTGAGGGAATTCAGAGAGCCTTTTTGAGTGTTTGATAATTTATTTAGATTGTTTCTGAGTGCTAATGATGACCTACAAGGGTTATAAGATGTGAGTTTTAATTTGGGTTAGAGGAAAAAATGTCCAGAATTCCCTTAACTTAAAAATAAAAAAGTATCGTCCTTGACTATGGGTCAATTAGTGATTCGTAGCCATTCCTTACGACTTGTCACCACGAGTCGTAACCAAGATAGTCTCTAGGACCCCCCACACATTGTTGACCCTACGACTCACTGGTATCACTCGTAATGAGACCCTACGACTCGTAGGGCCCAATCATAGTCAACATAGAATCCAATTGGGTAAACACCAAACATTTTATGATTTGCACCCAATGACTCATAACAAGTCCTTACAGTTCATGGTGAGCCACTCATACTCAGAGAAGAACTTAGCCAATTAATTTCTGATTTGGTTACGATTCAATCTCGACAACTCGTCATGAGTCTTTATGACTCGTATCCCTAAGTCGTACCCAAGACAACAACACAAGCACCATTCACTAGACACCTTATGACTAGGGTCACTTGACATGTTACAACTCGTTAGATGAGTCATTGTCAAGGCAGAAAACTCTGCACTTAGAAGATTTTCCAGGACCAAAAACCCAGGGCGTTACATAAATATATACATGAATTGTATTTACTTGAGTCTAAAATATATAATATGCAATATGATATTCAATGCAAGTGTATCGTTAGTATTTGTATGTCAAGTTTATCATTTTAATTTGTATATAAACAATTCTCATTTGTATGCATATGGTTCAAGTTGTATAAACATATCATTTGATACAAATGTAATATTTGTATTTGTATAATTTAACATTTATATTTTTATAATTTATCATTTATATTTATATTTTTCAATTTATATTAATAAAATATAATTCATATCAATGAATATAAATACAAGTGTTCATAAAAATAAAATAATAATTCTTTTTCAAATATTTAAAAATACAAATGATGTTATCAACTACAAATACAAACACAAACAAATAAAACAAGTGAAATTACAAATAAAATACAATATATGGTCAATTTACAAGTACAAATAAAAAAAGTAGTTCTTTTAAAAATACAAGTGCATAGGTGAAAATAAAATGCAAATACAAATAAAATAAAATCACAAAATATAAATATAATATGCAGTCAACTATAAAATACAAATATAAAATAATCTTTTAAAATACAAGTACAAATTGTATATAAATAATGGTGAGACTATAAAATACAAATACAAGCGCAAACTATAAAATAAAAACAAATATGAACTCTACAATATAAATACAAATACTCTAACTATAAAATACAAATACTATTGTATCAACGAAAAAAACATAAATGATGGTGCGTACTATAACATACAAATAAAAAGTGAGAATTACAAAATATAAATATAAATTTGAACCATAAAATACAAGCGTGAAATACAATACAATTGTATCAATGAATAAAAAAATATAAATGATGGTGTGAACTATGAAATACAAATAAAAGTGAGAATTACAAAATACAATACAAATTTGAACTATAAAATATAAATATAAACTATAAAATACAAAAATAATTGTATTAATGAATACAAAAATATAGATGATTGTGCAATTACAAGTACAATAAGCGATTGGAGTATTTTTCTTATCACCTATGACTTGTGCTCGACATAGCCATATATTTTGAAAATACAAAAACTATAAAATAGAATAAAAAAAAAAAAGAAAGAGAAATAGAAGCTACAAACTAAAAAGAAAAAAGCAAAAAGAAAGATACGAATAAAATAGAAAAAAAAAGGGAAAAATACGAAAAAGAAAAAAGCGAGAAAAAAATACAAAAGAATTAAAAAAAAAAAAAAAGAAAGAGAAATAGAAGTTAGAGATAAAAAAGAAAAAATCGAATATAGAAAAAAATCAAAAAGTAAAATAAAAAGAAAAAAGAAAAAAACTATGATAAATACAAACCCAATAAGCGGTTAGGATATATTCGTTATCATCTATGACTTGTACTCAATGTAATCATATTTTTTGAAATATAAAAATATTAAATCCAACAAAAAAAGAAAATAAAGAGAAAGAAAAAAAACACAAAGAAAGGAAATTAAAAAGGAAAAAAAAAAGGATGTAGAGACTAAAGACAAAAGAGAGGGAAAAAAAGAAAGAAAAAGACAAAAGAAAAGAAAAAAAAAAACAGAGAAAGACTAGAAATTATAATTTTAAAAGTTTTTTTTTGGGGGAAGGGTTTCTCACTCGATGTTCGATACTCATATTGAAGTCTCGATTAATTTAGACCGCACACTGCATAATCTATTCTAGGGAGTGACACTTCCAACAAAATTTTCTAAAGTTAGACTAAAAGCACCTCAACTTTGCTCAAACCTAATTTTTTTTATTCCCAACTAAAAAAAAAAATCCATGTGTAAACAAGTGCTGCTTTTTTTAAAGTTTATCATGCGTTACATTAAAGTTTATCATGCATTACATTATTTAAAGAATTGAAACGGAATACATAATCATACATTGTTCACACTACTATATTTAGGCTTATCTAAATTATAAATTAAAATAAAAAAAATAAGATCATTAAAGTTCTCTATCTATATCTATAATCTATATTTATATCTATAATTTATATCTATAATCTATATCTATAATTTATATCTATCTATATCTATTCTATAATCTATAATATATTAAAAGTGTGAAGATCCTTGAAAAAATGATTTGAATTTTTTCTCTTCTAAACAAAACTGTCTTTTCACTATTTTCTTTAATTTATTATTTATTTATTTTTAATTATATTAACTAGACTGCTAAAATATATGAGACTCCTATAAAATATGAAAGGAGAATCAATTATATTTTTATTTATATTGTTCAATTAAAAAAATAATTCTAAAATAAGACTTTATTAAAAAAATATTTCTATAAATATTGAGATAAACATAATTATTTTGACTTTTGATAGTTCACACATATAGGTAGTCACAATTTTGGTGCAGGAACATGTCTCACGAATGACTTCCTATTGACATAATTTATGTATGAAGAAAAGTCCCGTCTTCACTAAATGTAGTAGCATGCATGGCTAGCATATCTACTACCATGTTTCTCTCCCTATACCAGAGACTTGCCCGTTTGGTCATGAAATTTTTTCTCCTTTTTTCAGAAAATTTTTTTAGAGTTTGAAATTATGGTGTTTGATCATGAAAATTTGAAAAATAATTTCGAAAAAGTTTTTTGAAAAGGGAAAGCAGGTTTTCGGTATTTTCATAATTTTTCAACTCCAATTTCAACTTTTATTATTATTACATATAATCCCAATCTTTTAAATTTTTATATAAAATTCTCCTTATAACATTACTTTTTCAATATTACGTATATAACAGTTTTAAAGAATAAGATAATTATAATTTCACACTTAATGTTATCCTAATTAATATATATCTCTTTTTCTCTCTCATCATTATTTTTCTCCCATATTTAAGACATTATTTTACTGTTAATGATCTTAATTACTATAATATAATAATAATAATAATAATAATAATAATAATATTTTTATTGTGATACGAACGTTTAAGGAATTATAGTTGTGTAATTAATAATAGATAATCTTTTTCTATATTTATGGAATTAATAAAGTTGTAGAAGATTAGTTTACCACTGCCACAAATTATTTTCATTTTTAATTTGATTATATGTATTATATTATGTACATCTTTATTATACTATTCAAATATAAATAGTTTATAGCTAAAAGTATAAATCGGTGATACATATTTTTCATAAAAAAATATGTCCAATTAACAAATTTATACCTTAAACTGCAACTACTACCTTTATATACTATAATACTTGATATTTTTATACACAAAGTATTATATTTATATCCATAAATATATAAAGTATTATATTTATAACAGAAATATACAAAGTATGTTATATATAAAGTTTATACCATGTATATATCATATACACACATATAACTATACAAAGTATTAAGAAACATGGGGGTTTGGGCCACAGGTGGCAAAAGAGTTTTAAAATGAGGTGTAGGTGACATAAGTCTTAATTATTAGTTGGAGGTGGTAATTACTTTATTATGTATTAAGAAAGTTGGAAAAGTTTTAAAATAACCCACAAGTTTTTAAATTTACACTTTGATCCCAATATATACCTAAAATAACGGGAAACGGAGGGGAAAAAAGGTGCCTTTCTCTCTCTTCTCATCCATTGTTGTTTTCTCTCTTAGCAAGTTTTGTTGTTAATTGTTTCTGTTTCTGCTGCTTTATTCATCATATTCTACTTTATCTTCTTCTTGTGGATCATTTGTTGTTGTTATTGTTGTTGTTGTTGTTGTTGGTACAACTCTACTGCTGCGATTTGACCAATTTCTTAGGTCAAATTTTGTTTACTATATCACTTTCCACTTTGGCATTACTTCATAGGTTACTTTGGTAAGTAAAATTATAATTTTTATTCGTATTTGTCATCTAGGTACACTTCTATTTTTCCAACAATGGATAGAACCCCAATTATTAATCCAGCACAAGTGCCCACAATTTAAACAGATCAATCATCTGGTTCATCAGATGAGTAATCTGTTGCATCATCATATTATCTATTGCATTAGACGTATTATCTGTTGTATCAGGATGTTTATCTGTTACACCAGACTAATTATCTGTTGCATCAGAATGTTTATCTGTTGCACCAGACTAACTATTTGTTGCAATGAATGATTAATCTGTTTGAAACAACACAAATCAACCCCTGCCACAAACCCAACAGATAAATCTTGCTATTGCTACTGGATTCTAAATTATTTATTTTTAGTCAAATCGTCAAAACGTTTGTTGAGAAGATAATAGACAGTATAAAAATTAAATATGAATTAAAACGTCAAATATCAATCATAATTTATTTATTAAACAAATAAAAATACATATAATAGACTAAAAGAAAAATAATAGTCTAATTATTATTATTATTATCAGCATCATCATTGTCAGCCGGCCAATCTTCAACCGGAAGCAGCAAGGCCCTCCTCAGCCTGTGTATCTTGCGGAGCATTCTTGATCTAACTCCTCCAAATTTCCATTGCAGATCACGAAGTTGATTCTGAAGTTCATTCACGGCGTCTTGCAGAAAAGCAACGTCCCACACTGGGTCAGCCATAATCTTATCTTCTAGAGTGTAATATGAAAGACGAGATGCAATAAATAAATAGAGTGTGTATTTGAATAAATGATTGAGTAAGGATGGACCTATTTATAGAGGATTGAATTTGAATGAAAGGCAAAAAGGCGCAACTATTCACCTCCATACATTAATTAAATTTTTGATTAAATTAAGAAAATAAATATTGTGATATAATTCATGACTTTTCAGATTATTATTATTAATTAGTCTTTCGAAGAACCGTTGTTATTGAGTTGTGGCAACAGATCCTATATCTGTTGCATCAGATAACACATCTGTGACAACAGATATATTGTCTGTTGCAACAAATATAAAATATGTTGCATCAGATAACATATCTGCTGCAACATATAATTTAACTGTTCACCTCCATTTATTAATTATATTTTTTATTAATGTGAAAAGTAATGAATTAATTAAATTAAGAAATATTGTGATAAGTCATGACTTTTCAGATTATTATTATTAATAATAATAATAGGGACACAAATTGCTTCTCAATCCCTACCACCAACTGTTGACATGTTGAGAACAAGAAATAAATAGAATGATTATTATTAAATACTAAATAAGAATTAAAAATTCAAAGTCGACAACAAAATGAAATGAAAACATGAATGTTCATAGATTTTTGAATCCCTTGGGTAGATTGGATATACAAAAGGAGGAAAATAATCGCTAAAATAAAAAATATTACCTAATTATTATTACTACTATTATTATGATTGTCAATCAGACATCTTTCATTCATCCGGCAACCTTGCTCTGAAGTCAGCCAAATATCTCTCTGGAGTTCATCAATCAAACTGCCTTTGAAGTTCACGCTAGGAATCAATATGAATATTCTTGTACGAATCTGGATTATCCATATTTGTAAGGAGGGACCTATTTATAAATTATTGTATCTCAGAAAAAAATAAAATTGCTTTAAAATAAATCTAATAGATAGGTAATCTATTACAAAATATATTCTTTCTGTTAGATAACTGACAATCTTTTTGCAACAGATGTATATATCTATTTGATTTCTGCAACAGGTTGTTCACTGTTGTAACAGATGTCTCCAATTGATTGACAATATAAAAAGATGTGTCATCTCTTGCAACAAGCTAGTCATCTGTTTATTCAATTTAAGTCATAGATGGGATAGGAAGAATAAGGTACGTGCAGATGGATCCACTATCATATGTGTGGAATTTAAGTATGTATTACTGATAAGGTTACGGGACAACACACACAAAGTATAATGTTTTTGTGTATACAATTTTTAACCGATTAGACATTGATCATTCAAACAAGATCCTGCATTGTACCGTTAAGTTTGATGGGTTTGAAATTGATAAGGCTGAGGACCTCATAAAGATGGTGCAGATACCCTGTTACGAATTACTGACGGTTGGTGGTCGTGTTTATGCGTGTCAAATTTTGAGAAGGGATTAATATTTGTCGTCACTGTAGAGAAACAATAGCGATTAGACTTAACTTTAAGTGTGCATTGAACCCTTAGAGGGCCTTCGAAGCCTCGCACTGCATCAAACAAGAATGGAAAACCAATGTAATTATTGCCCTGGCCAAAATTTATATAGTTGGGTTGCTCGCTCGGGTTGATGATTATATGTCAGAAGGTGCGGTAGGAGAATGCTTTCGAGGGAAAATGGGTTGTTGATGGAAGACTATATCATCTGAGAGCTAATTGAAGAAGAGACACAGGGTAGAAAGTAACTTCTGACGAATCTGACCGATGGAATTATCTTAACAGATGCAAAATCTGAATCAAGTGCAAATATGAAAGTGTATCCGGTAATGTAATTTCGTCTATTATGTCTCTGAAAGAAAAATAATGCAGATGGACACTTTTCTAGGGAGTTGTATGATCGGGATTATTACCTAGGTAAAAAATAGGAGAAGACCAACAAAGTATCCTTACGGGCATCGAGGGTAGAAATGATGTTTAGCAAGTCTAGAAAACTTACGCCAACAAAAACTGCAGTGAAAATAAGAAAACTAAGTGAAGGCGGCAATTTATGAATTTTAAATTTCATCCCATCTTATTGTTTGTGTTTTCAATCAGGTCCACTGCCGTTGACCTGATCGGAACCACAAACGAGATTGGAAGGCAAATAGAGTATCATTGCTTCCTTAGCAATATGGTTATAATTGATTGTGTTTTCTTGCCTTGACATGCTTTCAACATTTCTTGGAGAAGATCAGATGCTTGCTGTAGTATGTGAATTCTGATAATTTTCAAGCTTGAATCCAGCTTGTTGATTCTGTATTCAAGCTGTTCGTTACCATCTTCGAAGTTGGTAAGGAGTTCCTCATTTCTTGTGAGCTTGATCAGGAATACTACCTTCAAAGTTGTGGCATTCTAGAAGCCCTTCAGAATACTTTCTCTTCAGAAGCTTTAAAGGATACATGGAGGGTCACTGTGTTTGTTTTAGGTCAAAATATGTTGATGCACGTTGAAGATGTGGTCCCAACAGTTGAACAACATACTTTTATCGAGCGTTTCTCCATGCATCTTGCTCAATCAATTTGATAAATTAGTAAGCATGGAGTTACATAGCATGTGATTTAAACTAGCTCTACCAAGCCTATCAAACGTTACGTAACTCCAAGCTCATTACCCTATCAAAAAATATGTCCGAGTTAGTGCACATAGAAAAAAGGCCCAATCTGTTAGCCTTTCTGCTGATCAGTCTTCTCCAAAATAAATGACAAGATATCTGCTATGCAAAAGTATACACCATCGCTAGACATGATTGCCTGGGAACATATCTGGCGATGGTGTAGACTTTTGCATAGCAGATATCTTGTCATCTATATTGGAGAAGAGAAATCAGTAGAAAGGCTGAGAGATTAAGCTCGTTCGATTTGTTCACTAACTCGATCATATTTTTTTGATAGAGTAATGAGCTTAGAGTTACGTAATGTTTGATAGGTTTGGTAGAGCCGGCTTAGATCACATGCTATGTAACTCTGTGCTTACTAATTTATCAAATTGGTTGAGCAAGATGCATGGAGCAACGCTAGATAAAAGTGTGTTTTTCAACTTTTGGGACCATATATTCAACGTGCATCAACATATTTTGACCTAAAACAAATACAGAGACCCTCCATGTATCCTATAAGGCTTCTGAAGAAAGTGTTCTGAAGGACTTCTAGAATGCCACAACTTTTAAGGTAGTGTTCTGATCGATCTCACAAGAGACGAGGAACTCTTTACCAACTTCGAAGAGGGAAACGACTATCTTGAATACAGAATCAACAAACTGGAGGCAATCTTGAAAATTATCGGGATTCATATACTACAGAAAGCATCTGATCTTCTCCAAAGAATGTTGAAAGCATGTCAAGGCTAGAAAACACAATCAATTATAACCATATTGCTTAGGAAGCAATGATACTCTATTTTTTCTTTCAATCTCGTTTGTGGTTTCGATCAGGTCAACGACAGTGGACCTGATCGAAAACACAAAAAAGAAGGCATGGGATGAAATTTAAAATTTAGAAATTTGCTACCTTCGCTTAGATTCCTTATTTAACTGAAGTTGCTGTTGGTATAAGTTTTCTAGACTTGCTGTACATTATTTCTACCCTCGATGCCCGTGAGGCTTCTTTGTTGGTCTTCTCCTATTTTCTATCTAGGTGATAATCTCGACCACACAGCTCCCTAGCAAAGTGTCCATCTGCACTATTTTTCTTTCAGAGACACAATAGATGAAATTACATTACCGGATACATATTTGCACTTGATTCAAATCTCGCATCTGTTAAGATAATTCCACCAGCCAAATTCGTTAGAAGTTACTTTCTACCCTATGTCTTTTCTTCAATTAGCTCTCAAATGATATAGTCTTTCATCAACCACCCATTTTTCTTCGAAAGCATTATCCCACCGCACATTCTGGCGTAAAATCATCACCCAAGCGAGCAACCCAACTATATAAATTTTGTCTAAGGTAATAAATATATTAGTTTTCCGTTATTATTAGATGCAGTGCTAAGCTTTGAAGGCCCTCTAAGGGTCCAATGCACCCTAAAAGTTAGTCCAATCGCTATTGAATCTCTTTACAATGACACAAAAATTAGATCCCTTCACCATGCTTGACAAATAAACATGAGCAACAACCGACATTAAATTTTAATAGGCTATCAGAACAATATTCATGGTCCCTTAGCCTTATCAGTTCGGACCTACCAAACTTAATTGTTAAATTGTAGAAATCTTGTTTGAATGATTTATGACTAATTAGTAAAAACATCATTCACAAAATTAGTGCACTCTATGTGTGTTTCCATGATAACATTATCAGTAATACATATCTCCCACATATGAAGTGATTTCATCTACAAGAAGCTTATTCCTCTGATCCCATCTTTACTGCAGCCTCTTGAGATAGTTTGTCAAAATTTAATTAACTATCAGCTATCACAAAAAGAATATTGTCCATCTGTTGTATCAGATGTGGAGTTTATTACAACAGATGTGGAGTCTGTTACAACAGATGCGGAGTCTATTACAGGAGTCTGTTGTAACAGATGTGGAGTCTGTTGCAATAGATGTAGAGTCTGTTACAACAGATGTGAAGTCTGATGGAATACATCAAACCAGCCTTTCTAGTGGTTTTATTTTTTTAACAGTTTCTCCATCTGTTGCAATATCAACAACAACATAAAAATCAACAAAAAAGAAACAACATTTGTTCCAAAAACATTATCAAAAACAAAGAAGCAACATCCTTTGTGCCAGAACCATCAACAACACCACAAGTTCCAACAACGCCAACCCCACCAACAACATCAATAACTGCATCAACAATAATGAAGCAAATAAAATACATACAAAAAAAATGATACTGCCAACAAGGCTTTTAAACTTCTCCCAACAGATGACTTTTTTCTTATATTGTAATAAAAATTCTCAGATTGTTTATTCAACACTTATAAGTTCCTTTAAAAAATTTTAATAAATATGATATAGGTAAATAGTAATTAAACAAAAAAATAAATGTAAATAACATGCAAAGAAGAAGATGAGAATGAAAGAGCAATAATGAACCATACCTTAATATCATAAAAAAAGGGATCAAAATAGAAATTTAAGTCAAGGAAAGATATGGATAGGTTTAGATCCAAAAAGATATTTATGAGAAGAGAAGAGAAAAGAGAGAAAAAAGGTTGTGACCCTAAAGAGGAGAGAGAAAAAAATGAGAGTTGAATAAAATAAACTACAGCTGAAGGAAGACATGAGATAATTTCTATAGATGTATTGTATGCGTAGACGTGGTGGTTTTCAATATTCATTAATTAATATTCATTAATTTCATTAATAATTTGAGGGGCACGAGGAAGACTAAGACTACTGATATTGAAAAAATCAAGACAAGACTGCTCAATGAACTCACTTTTGAGATATCCTAGAAATATTTTTTACTGCTTTTAGTAGTAAGTACTACTACTTGATATTATCTACTCGGATCAGAAGCTTCTTATTTTAAAATTAAAAGAAATAAAAAGATTTTCAAACAAATATGTCATCTGTTGCAACATATATAAATATCTATTTAGAAATCTGAACAGCTCGGTCATCTATTATAAAAGATATAAATATCTATTTAAAAATCCCAAAAGCTCAGTTATTTGTGACAACAGATGAAAATTTTCATTTGATAATTAATAAAATCAGATATGTCATCTGTTACAATAGATATAAATAATGTTTTGAAAATTTTCAACAGCTCAGTCATCTGTCACAACAGATGCAAATATTTATTTGATAATTAAATCAGATATGTCATCTGTTGCAACATATATGTACCTGTTTGAAAATTTTCAACAGCTTAGTCATTTTTGGTAACAGATTTCATAGCAATTGATTTAGGTGGAACTAGGGATGAATGAGTGAGCTCGCAGAGTCAACTACAAATCCATCAAGTCTTTGCAATTACATGGCGTTAGTATTGCGTTCATCCCGATCCAAGTCGTCGATCGATCACTCTGAGTTGAAATGAGTTCTCATCAACTCAATGTTAGGATAGTGATAGTACCTAAGTTAATTTAGGTGAAATTAGGGATGAATGAGTGAGCTCGCAGGGTCAACTATAAATCCAATCGAGTCTTTGCAATTGCATGGTATTGGTATTACATTCATCCCGACCCAAGTCATCGATCGATCACTCTGAGTTGAAATAAGTTCTCATCAACTCAATATTAGGATAGTGATAGTACCTAAGTTGATTTAGGTGAAACTAGGTATGAATGAGTGAGCTCGCAGGGTCAACTACAATTCTAATTGAATCTTTGTAATTGCATGGTGTTGGTATTGCGCTCATCCCGACCTGAGTCGTCGATCGATCACTCTGAGTTAAAATGGGTTCTCATCAACTCAATGTTAGGATAGTGATAGTACCTAAGTTGATTTAGGTAAAACTAGGGATGAATGAGTGAGCTCCCCGGGGTCAACTACAAATCC
Organism: Capsicum annuum; assembly: GCF_002878395.1. NCBI lineage: Eukaryota > Viridiplantae > Streptophyta > Magnoliopsida > Solanales > Solanaceae > Capsicum > Capsicum annuum. The sequence continues at coordinate 1,518,392 of NW_025820326.1, forward strand.
AATCAAGTATTTACAATTGGATGGCGTTGGTATGGCATTTATCCTGACTCGAGTCATCGATCAATCACTCTGAGTTGAAATGAGTTCTCATCAACTCAATGTTAGGATAGTGATAGTACCTAATTTGATTTAGGTGAAACTAGGGATGAATGAATGAGCTCGCATGGTCAACTACAAATCCAATCGAGTCTTTGCAATTGCATGGCGCTGGTATTGCATTCATACCGACCCGAGTCATTGATCGATCACTTTGAGTAGAAATGAGTTCTCATCAACTCAATGTTTTAAAAACTATATCTTTTAAAATTTCTAAAATTAATTAAGATCAATTCGGACCAAATTAGCAATTTCAAAACTTGTCATTCTTTTCCAAAATTACAAATCAACCCATACAAATCATCCATTTATGCGAAAAATTTTTCATTTCAAATCTTAAGTTCTCGCTCTTCTCTCTCTCTCGGGGTGTCCTTTCCCTCTCAACAATACAAATAATACAAATAACAACTACTCAACATATTGCTCAACCCTTCAAAATAGGTCGATTTTCTTTCCATTTATGACTACATATAGTTGTTTTTTGACTTCATTCCCGCTTGTATCCAATGTTTTCTATATCTTCGCATTTAACAGAGTTCAAGAAAAGTTATACATTTGTTCTTTATTATAAAAATAGGGCTTTTTAGTTAATGATAAAAAAGAATACTTTTAGTTGTATTATCTTTGAGAATGGGTTAACAATTTTGAGTTTTGATGCTTAAAAAGTAGAAAACACCCGAGAAAACCCTAGTTTTTCTCTCAGTGTTTTGTTGACTGTTGTGGTATTGTTAGATGGTGTTTGTGGTGTTGTTGGTGGCTGTTGTTGATGGTGTTGGTATTTGTGTTTTTTGGCGGTGGTGTCGGTGGTCTTGGTGTTGGTACTGGTGGCATTGGGGGTGGTTTTGGTGGCATTAGCCATGGCATTAGTTGTGGTAGTGGTGGTCCATCTGTTACAACGGGTGGAAGATCTATTGGGAGATATTAAATAGGTCTTCAAACAGATTCTCTATCTGTTCCAACTGATGGGTTATCCGTTGGAGTATTTTCTTGTAAAGTGGAAGAGAATAATTTATTGAAATTTCTCCACCTGTTGCAACAGGTGGAATATCTGTGGGGAGATATTAAATAGGTCTTTAAACAGATTTGAGTTTCCCATCTATTCTAACTGATGGGTTGTCCGTTGGAGTATTTTTTTTGGTTATGTGGTAAGAATAATCTATTGAAATTTGTCTCACTTTTTTAAAAAAAATTATGCAGACATCAAATGCAATGTATTTTTTATTTTTCTTTTATTTGTAGTTAAAAGATGTCTCCTAAAAGAAAAGAAACAGAAAGTGGAGAAAGTGGATCAACTTCTGATCACCAAACAAAAAAGGCTAGAGTATAGATAGATTTGGAGGAATTTCCAGAACAATCTCAGTCAGGGTAAAATGAAGCCGAGGAAAGTGATAACTCCTCCTCACTAATGGGGCATGAAATAATATCGAAATTCCAGCATGATTCTGTCAAAACCATTAGTATTGACAAGTTTTGAGTTGCGATGCCGATGAATAAGCCTAATGCAGTATTTGGTGATCTTGTACTTAAAAGTCAGTTGGGAAAAACTTTTGACGAACTTAGGAGTATTACGATGAAGGAAAACGTAGATGGAATTTTTAAGAAGAGCTTCTTTGCACACTTTCTTGAGCTGTCTAGGCACCGCCCTCTCTGTTTCCCAATGATCATGGTATATGGCCTTCTCAAGCACAGGATCATGTATGTGGAGGGTGATGGAGGTCCGAAGGAGGGCGGAAATAAGATGGATGAAGTCTGTATCAACTACTGTGGCATGGCGGTTTGTTTTGGATTGAAAGAGTTTTCCATTGTGACGGGTTTGAGATGCGATCATCCAGATTAACCTGCCATCAAGAAAACACCCCAAAAAGGGTCCAACAAATGCAAGGTAAAAAAAGATGGTTGTTGGGCATTGTTGGACCTAGCTACAAAGTGAAGGATTTGATAGCGGATCTCAAGAATAAAGACATACCAAAGTACTTTTGTCCATTAGGTTTTATTGACAAGAGACGTCAAGAATGTCATAGAACATGATTTGTTGGCACTTGCTGATGATTTTGGGAGATTCAACGATTATTCCTAGGGCTACGACAGCTACTACTTGACTGTCAAATATTTACTGAAAGAGCTGAAGCCAAAGACGACCACATTATACGGCTTTCCTTGGGCTTTCATGGTAAAATTGATCACTATTTTTACTCATTCATTAATTTATATTGAATATACTTGTGATTTTTTTTCTTGCTTTCTGTTTATAATTTTTAGGCTTGGGCATGTGAAGCCATTCCTTCCCTCCGAAAGCATTTCACGGATTACCCGGATAAGGTTTCTCATCTAAGGATCCTTAGGAGGTTGGCTGCAGTAGAGAGCAGCAAAAAAAATATTAACGAGGCTGATCTCTTTAACCCTCCAGATGATGTAGTACGTCTTATTGCAATTAAAATAATTTGCCTCAAAGAAATATATTGAAACAGATGTTCCATCTGTTGCAAGAGATTACCTATCAACTGAAACTGGTGCAATGGGTAATCTGTTGCAACAGGCGATCCATATTTTGCAATAGATTAACCATATGTTGCTCTATTCTCTGAACCCTACTCAACAAATTAACCATCTATTGTAAATTATGCAACAGATGGGTATTTTGATGCAACATATTATCAATCTGTTTAAATATACAGATCAACTATTGCAGTAGCTAGATCGTCTGTTGCATAAGTTGGTTGTGTTAACATAACCCGAGCCCCATGTAACCCAACTGACTACAAATTATTATTATATGATTTAAATTCCTCCTGTCATTTTTTTATAAGCTGTCCATCCTTGGATTGTGCCTACCATTGATGAGCAGTTAGGCAAGGTCAGTCTAATGTTGAAGCTCTTGATGACCTAACTCAAACTGCAACAGATCCGGGTGCTTCTTCTGGGGATGTTGCTGGTGGAGTTGTTTGTGATGGTGGCAGCCATCCTGCTTTTGCTTCTGCTTTCAGTCGTGACTATGAGCATGTTGGTGCTTAGAAAAAAATAAATATTTCTGAAAACACCCCTTGCACAGGTCCTCTCTCTCACCCCTACACCGGTCCCTCCCATACTTACATTGGTCCCTCTCACCCCTCATCACCCTCATATTCTCATTGCAAATGCAAAGTGTGCAAAGACAGAGAGGATAAACTCCTCGACAAGCTAGAGGTTATTACTGAAGCTGCCGAGGAGTTGAAATCCAGAAGGGGTGTCATACCATCCAACGAGGTGAAGGAGACATACACTCTTACAGTGAAGGTTAGAAGGAAGAGAATAAAAATTAGATAAATTCTCTCCGTTTTGAAATCAGTAAAAAATGCAACTCCCCCGATCCAATAGTTGTTGAAGTTTAGGGGCCGCCAAAGTAGTTGGACATATTTGCGGCGCTTGACAAGGAGAAGAAGAAGGAACTGGAAGAATTCATCAAGATGAAGGTTCAAAAAGAATACACCATGCATTTATTTGCCTCCACAGACTTCTCTAATATGACAAATATGTGTGTGTCGTATGAGGACAAGTTAAGTTTACTTTTGATAACCTACTCTTCTAATCTATTCCATGAAAAAGAATCTACGCAGCAGATATGTAATCTGTTGCAACAGGTTGGTATTCTGTTGCAACATAATACACATCTGTTGCATAAGTTACGTTGGCTGGGTAATCTGTGAACTGATTCAGAGAACCCTCTGCATCGAATTCTTTTCACTGTGTTTTTATTCTTTACAATTACTAACCTATTTAAAAAATATCTTCTTATACCATAGTATGTTGATGAAATTCTCTGCCTCATGAGGGGCAGGCAATTAGCGTACCCAGATACTTATGATGTTGCTAATAGGATAATGGACCTCAACTTCTACAATAATTTCAAAGATAGGTACGCTGATTTTCGTAATCTAGCTGATTCCAGTGGATTGGGATTTGATCAGTTAGTTTCTACGTTGCAATAGGATAAAGAAGCGATTAAATATATTAGAGGGAAGAGGACATATCCACATGGCAAGAGATGGACCAAGGCAAAGAAAATCCTTGCAGTCATGAACGTGGATGTCACCCATTTTCTCACTGTTGAGATACTACTATACGAGGGAAAGATTAAGGTTTATGACTGCAACTTACCTGTGTTCAGCGAGAAGACGTTTTAAACCCACATGCAACCACTCTTGAAGTTGTTGCCCAAGTTGTTGACACAGAGTAAGCTGATGGATCATTTGCCGGCTGAAGTCTTGGCGAAGGAATCATGGGTTTTTGAAGGTCGAAATAAGAACATCCAGCTCCCCAAAAATACAATCGGTGCAACACGTGGGCTGTACTCGCTTGCATACATGGAGTGTTTGCTGACCAACACACAAATGACCGGTGTGTGCGACACCGTTGTGGAAAAGATGCAATGGGTCTGGGCATATGGGGTACTAACTAAATAGTTGGAGCCCGTGTATAAAAATGAACATGTACAAAGACAGGGACGGACACGATAACAAATTTTCATTTCAAGCCAATTCACTATACATATAGCGGCAATAATTTTTATGTCTGGTAGAGTTGAATTTTTATAATGCAACAGATTTTATATCTGTCGTAACAGATATAGTACCTATTGTGACATATTGATTCTTTGTTGGAATAGGTTGGTCATCTATTGTGTTATGCAGGTGTTCCCCGTCTGTCTGTCGCAACAAATTTATGATCTATTGTAACATATAACTTATCTGTTGCAACTGATCGGTAATCTGTTGGAGCAAATAAAAATAGTAGGAACATCTGTTATATAATTTCCAGCAGATAACCTACGTGTTGTATCTCATGTTGTAACATATGTCTAAATCTGTCTGATAAGATATGTCGTCTGTTGCAGCAGATTATTATCTGTTGCGATATTTGAATCTAGTACTCTATTTCAATTAACATGTTCAAAACTAAGAATTAGTTATATTCATAGACAGAATAAAATAATTTGAAGCCTTCAGAAATTACATGAAATAAAATAACTCAACAAATAAACGAAATGTAAAAAAAATCATTATGAGTACAAACGATCTACTCTACAAATAAATCAACAAGTTAAACCAAGGAGGACAGGTTATTACATTGACGGACTCGAGATATAAATATCAAATTAATATGGATAAGTTGTTCTTCATCCAGTGCTATGGAATTCGACTTTGGTCGTTGTGGATCTTTAACGTCGGTTGCGTACGACTTCTGACAGGCTCCACTTTTTCTTCATCTTTGAAAATAGTTGATGGATTATCAACTGTTATATTATGCTCTTCGGAAGTAGCTTTGACATCCACCTGAAAAGCCAGAATTGTCAATGCTAAGTAGAGATATACAACAGATTTTCTATCTGTTGCAACAGATGATTCTTATGTTGCATCAGATGGATTATTTGTTGGGACAAATTCAAATAGGTAAATCAGAGTAGTATGATAATTTTAAACAGATGACCCATCTGTTTCAACATAAAGCTCATTTGTTGAAACAGATAACGAATCTGATGCAACAGGTTAGAAAACAGTTGCAACAGATGTATACATCTGTTTGATAATTTTCAGCAGATGTATCATCTGTTGAAACAGATATATGCTTATTTGTTTTTGGAACAGATGATGTACATTCACCTTCTTCAGCTCATGCTGCTCTTCTGTGGCCCTTGCACACTAAACATCGATGTAAGACAAAGACAGAGGCATTGTAATCTTGCTTTTTTTGATGATTGATGATGCCTTGAAAGTATTTTTCCTTCTCCTCTTTGCCTCCTTCATCTCTAGTGGAGTGTCTGGATATGAAATCCTCTTTGATGGAATGACACCCTTCTTAGATATCATTTCATTTACAGAAGCAGTTAGTACATTGATAGCATTAATCACTCCATCATATTTGCCTTGCAGTCTAGACATTTGCATGAAGAACATTCGCTAGATGTGGCAAAATCAGGAGAAAAATTTGTACAACCATTATAATCATAATCATAATGTCTTGTTGTTTCAAAAACTGTAAGAGAAGCATCATTAGCGCCACCCTCCAAAATTATTTTTCTTGTGATGGCTGTTGCTCCAAACAATTTAATTTTTATTCCATTAACGACCTTGGGGTACGATAAAGTTTTCACAGATCGTAAAGTAACAAAAAATGACATCTTCAACTCTCGGTTGGTCAGAACAAGCCATGGATGGACAATCTAAAATAAATAGGTACATATATTAAGAATGATGATGAAATCATTTAATCATTAATTAAAACAAAAACTTGATTAGAATTAGACTTACTGCTTCCTTGGGGGGATTGAAAAGATCAAGAAATTTTACATTTTTATCGGTTTTGGCCGACAACCATCTCAGAATTCTTGGATAGGAAACTTCTGACTGGTAGTTCACTTGTTGTCTCAAATAAGGAATGACTTCAAATTCCCAAGCCTATAACATAACGCCAATAAATCAAAAGCGTTATTGAATAAAAAAAATAATGAATCATATCATGATAAAAGAAATATTTATCATGAAGGCCCATGGAAAACTAAATAAGTTGACTATTTTTGGCGTTAACGGACTCAATAAATATTCGACAGTCATTTTGAAGCTTTCATAACCCCAAGGATAGCTGTTAAATGCTTCAAGATCCTCGAAGAGATTTATTAAACCTAGGCTTATGTTGTTGTTAACGTCTCTCGTCCAAAGAACATTATGTACAAACCAAACCAAACACAATGATTACTTGTGCTTCTTTGAAAGTCCTTTACCTTTCAATGCTTCAATCAGATTTTTGTTTTTGAAGTTTGGACCAATAATAGACACCAGGTTATCACGATCACTCGACTTGCCTTTTCCTTTTTTGGGTGTGCGGGGTGTTTTTTTTAGGTTGGAGTAGGTATAACTTGAGAAGGAGAAGGAGGATAACATTTTAGTCCGGTAACTATGGCAAACTCCTCCCAACCAAAACAAACAGGCATGCCACAGTAATTTATCCACACCTCATCCACCTTATCTTTGTTTTCATACATAAACCTGCGCTTGAGAAGATCATATACCATTTTTATCTTGAAACGAGCATTGTTGTCCTCTGGCAAATCAAGATATTTCCCAAAGCAGCTTTCCCTAAAATAAGATTCCAATTTTTATTCTCGAAGTATTTTTCTGAAGGCGTCGAAAGATTTTCCCATGACTGAATTAACCACGAAATCACCTGTTAAAAATCTATGGCACTATCGCACTGCATTCTCACAGGGAAACGATCAATGCTGAAGGTTTTGACCAACTCTTCGACGGAAGGGCTATTAGCATTTGGACCATCTTTTTTGAAATATTCCTCATCCCCGTGTTCATTATCTTCTGCTCCTGATTGAGATAATACTTGTAAAGCAAGCTCATAGAGTGGTGGATGTAGCTGAGCTACTGCACTTGTTCCTTTACTTGAACTTGGTCATATTATCTTAAATTAATAGGAATATAACATAGATTATAATTGATTAATGCATAACAGTAATATAACAATTCCAACAAACAACTAATCTATTGCACCAGATATATTATCTATTGCAACATATAACCGACCTGTTGCAACGGATGAGTAATACGTGGGAACCATAAAAACAACACTATCTATTGCACCTGATATTTTATCTGATTCAACATATAACTGACCCATTGCAACGGATGAGTAATCCATTGGAAATAATAAAAATAGATCACTAATCTGTTGCACCAGGTATTTTATCTGTTGCAATATATAATTGACCTGTTACAATGGATGAGTAAACCGTTGAAAAGAATAAAAACGGATCACTAATCTGTTGCACTAGGTATGTTATCTGTTGCAACAGATAACCGACCTATATGAGTAAACCGTTGGAAATAATAAAAATAGATCACTAACAGTTATCTGTTGGATCAATATTATTTAGACTTCTTCCAAATAGAAGATTTGTCTGTCGCAACAGATGAATGATTTGTTAAATTGTTCACCTGTTGCATCAGATTTTTAATCTGTTGTATCAAATTTTTAATCTGCTGCATCAGATTTTAAAATGAAGAGTAAATCATTGAAAAGAATAAAAATAAATCACTAATCAGTTATCTGTTGGATCAATATTATTTAGATTTCTTCCAAACAGAAGAATTGTCTATCGCAACAAATGAATGATCTATTAGATTGTTCACCTGTTGCATCAGATTTTCATTAGTTGCATCAGATTTTTAATCTGTTGCATCAGATTTTCATTTGTTGCATCATATGTTTCATCTATTACATCAGATGTTTCAACTGTTGCAATACCATTTCTACCAAGACAAATAACAAATCAACCCAGCAACACCAACATATCACACACACACATACACACTAAGAACATTAACTGTGATAAAAAATCACCAACAAATTCGAATCAACAGTATAAAAACAAGAAGAAGAAATGCAGAAATGCTAGAAATTAGGGTTTTATTTAGTCTACATTTCAATACCAGAAGAGTAGTTGACTCAAGTTCCTCTGTTTCTTCATAATTTTGTACCTGTGAAAAAGAAAATGGGAGGACGAAGAACTCGAAGTTGTTGTCGCTAGAGAAGTATTCACGTCGATTGATGGTTGAAAGTCGAAAAAAAACTCGCCCGATTATTTGTCGCCGGAGGTTGAAGGGAGAAATTTTGCAGAACTATTGGTTGGGAGAAGCTGGAGAGAGGGTGTGGTTGATTAGGATTGAAGAAGGGTGTGGGTTGGGTTGATTTGTATTTTTGAAAAGATTAAAAAGTTTTAAAAATATTAATCAAGTCCACAATTAACTTAATCAAGTTTCCTAGTGATGTTTGACCCTATCTGTTGGTTAATGTCACCAATCCTTCATTCAAGACTTAAAAGACACCTTTCCTTCAATTTTCTCAAGAAACATACTAAGCATATTTATAACATAAATATACAAAGTATGTTATATATGAAGTTTATACCATGTATATACCATATACACATATATAACTATACAAAGTATAAACAAACATACTAAACATATTTATATATTTATGGTATATGATATAATATACCATAAATATGCAAAGTATGTTTTACATAGAAATAATTTATTCACACACATGCAGTAAAATCTTTCACGTATAAGAAAATTAAAGAAATAAATTAGCGGCACCCTAAAATTTAATAACAACCATCATTTCCTATTTTTTAGGAATGAAAAAGAAAAAAATAAATTTATTTGAAAGATAATATTTGTTACCTAAAAAATAGGAAGCAGTGATCTGTTAATATAACATTCATATTTAAAATTTTCAAATATGAGAAAACGGCTATTAATGTAAATATTATATATGTCATAATTGAAATTCATTAAATATGGCCATGTATATGTAATTATTATATTTTTTTATAAAAGTGGCTAATTGTGTTCTTTTTTCATTTGTAGGTAAATTTTAGTTGGGTGATTTTGATAGTTTGTAAAAGTTGGGACATAAAATCATATTTAAAAAAGTTTTTTCAAAAGTAAATAAAAAAATTAAAAAAAGACATGGCCAAACACAACTCCAACTCCATTTCAACTCCAATTTCTACTCCAACTCCGAAAAATTTTGATTTTCATGGCCAAACGGATACTTAAACCATTATTTGTTGCTGCACCTTACTTTGTATATATCTCTTTAATCGAGGTTTGTAATTTCTTAATAGTTAATCAACTCAATGATTTAGTTTACTCTTTCTAGATTTTTTTAAAAAATTGTATAGTTATTTTATAATTTACATAAGTTAATTAAGTTTAAGATAGCTAAGAAATCAACTCCACATATTAGCCTAGACGTGTTATTGATTGATGATTTGCTTAATATGATAGCCTAGAAATCAACGGTACATAGTAGCTAGGCGTTCAATTGATGATTTGGTTGTTTCTTATTTTTTAGAGAGTTGAATGTGTAATTGATGATTTAGTTGTTCTTGCACGTTTTTTTTACCTTGCTACATCGAAGACCTTGATTAGAGTTCAAAGGCTTGAACTTTTCTAGCACGTTTTATTTCCTTGCCACATCAAAGACCTTGATTAGAGTTGAAACGCTTTTTTTTAATTCCAATTTCTCAATGATATTCCATGGACCAATTGTAAGAATATGATTGATACTTATCTAACTTGATTCTGTTGCATGCCTAAATTGGTGGATGCTTAATTTTTTAACCCTTAACCTCTTCACTGTTTTTGTCACATAATAGAATCCAATGGGTGTGTATATATAGATCTTCTTTGTTTTCATTCACTTCACTCTTTCAGGTTAAAATTTTCGCCCAGACAAGAATTATTTTCATCAAAATCGAAGCTTTGAGATCACTATTGTATTGTTTTGTTGTAATTTAAAGGTTGTTGATGAATATCGATTGACTTTGAGAAATGTCGGTCGGCTTTGAGAATTTTTTTTAGATAAATTTTAGGTTTAATTATATTGTTTTGATCTCTTCTTTGAATTTTTTTTTTTTTGTGTAAAAGTTAGATTTAGTTGTATTATTTTGATATCTCTATTATCGTATTATTTTGTTAGAGATAACAAGTGGTAGAATGTCAATCAACTCTAAGAAATATTTTTGATAAAGATTAGGTTTAATTAAATAAATTCTCCATCTTTACATATTCAAAAGATGTTGAATTTAATTATTGTATTCGTCTTTATTATTTAAACAACTATCATATTTAGTATAACGTTTAAATTCATTAAAATGAGATACACACGCGAGGCGCGTATACCTAAACTAGTATTTTCTAATGACATAAAAAATGTTTAACTAATCAAAAAGGACATCTAGAAAATGTTTGACCTAAATAAAAACATGTATTACTATGAACTTAAGGGCGCTACAACTAATTCACCAAAAGCTTGCTGCTAAACACACCAACACAAATACTGAATAATGTATGCACATAAAACTAGAGTAAATTGTCATGTTGAGCATTGCAACTGAAAATTGAACTTGATGACACTATTTAATTATGCCCTTGGTGCCACCAAACTCCACTACAAAAAGGTTATCAAACAATTTGTTAATTTTCATATTCTGAGCTTACTAGCTCAAGCTATTATAATGGTGGAAGTCAGTTATTTGGAGAAAACAGAGGAGAAGATATTTTCATTTCATTCAACTTTACTTTGTGTGCACTCACTAGTATTTATAGACACGTGTTTTGATAGTGTAGCTGTTTCCAGCTCTCTCTTTTGCTTAGTTACTAATCTAACTAACTAATCATCACTTAGTCTAATAGCTCACTAATTGCTTTTACAGCTCATCAACCATCTTCCTTTCAATACTCTCAATACTCCCCCTCACACTAGAGGGTTTAACAAGTTAAGCACTCCAAGCTTGTGCAACAAATATTCATGTTGACATCTTCCAAGTCCTTTTGTGAGCAAATCTGCTTGTTGGTCATTGGTTCCAATGTAGTGAGTCTTTATTTTGCCTTCTTTGATTTTGTCCCTAACAAAGTGACAATCTATTTCTATATGCTTAGTACGTTCATGAAAGATTGGATTTGCTAGAATCTGGAGTGCAGCCTTACTATCATAATACATATCATTGGGTTTTTTTATTTCAATGCCTAGCTCATCAAACAATCCTTGCAGCCAAAGTATTTCAGATGTTGCAGTAGCTAAGCTTCTATACTCTGCTTCTGCTGAACTTCTGGAAACTGTCTGTTGCTTTTTTTATTTTCATAATATCAAGGATTTTTCAAATTTGATTATGAACACTGACATGGATCTTTTAGTGTTTGGTCATGCAACCCAATCTTCATCACAGGAATAGTACAAGGAATTAGCTTTATCACTACTCATCATGATCCATAATCCTGGTTCTTGTTTTAGATATTTGACAACTCTAATTGCGGAATCCTAATCTGACCTCTTAGGAGCCTGCATGAATTGGCTAAGTGTTTACTGCAAAATTTATATCTGGTCTGGTCACTGTCAGATACAATATCCTCCCAATTATCCTCTGGTATGCAGTTACATTTTCCAACAATTCATCAGTACTATTTTCAGTGCATGCATCATACTCTGCTGAAGTGAATTTCTGATTCATATCTATGGGAGTGTTCATTAGCTTCGATCTTACTAATCATAATTCTGATATCATTTCCAGGACATACTTTCTTTGGTTTAGAAGAATTCCTTCTTTGGATCTCAATACCTCTATCCCAAGAAAGAACTTCAGCCCTCCTAGGTCTTTAACTTTAAACTTCTTATGTAATTCATCCTTTGTTTCTTGTATAAGTATTTCACTGCTTCCTGTGATCAGCAAGTCATCCACATACACTAATACTATTGCAATATCACCTCTTTTCTTCTTGGTGAACATTGAGTAGTCATGTTTGCTTTGATAGTAGCCTATACCCACTAGTGCTTCTGAGAACTTCACATTCCATTGTCTTGATGCTTGTTTTAGCCCACACAATGACTTCTTTAACTTGCAAACCTTTGTCTCCCCCCATTTCTTAAAACCTTGAGGAAGTGCCATGTATACTTCTTCATCTAGATCCCCTTGCAAAACCGCATTATAAACATCCCTTTGGAACAGATTCCATCTCTTTGATACTGCCAGTATAATAATTGACCTTACTGTAACCATTTTTGTCATAGGTGAAAACGTTTCATGATAGTCAAGTCCTTCCTTTTGGCTATATCCCTTTGCTACTAACCTTGCCTTGAATCTTTCTATCTTTCCATTAGCTTGATACTTTAGTTTGTAAACCCATTTTGATCTAATGGCATTTTTTCCGCTTGGAAAATTAACTATCTCCCAAGTATTGTTATCTTCTAAGGCTTGTATTTCTTGCTTCATTGCTGATACCCACCTTTCAACTGTGGTGGCTTCTTCAAAGTTATGTGGTTTAGATTTTGCTGAGAAATTGGCTAATAGTTTTTTTGTATTTTGTGGATAATCTGTGATATAAAATTTGGTCAGAGATAAGGTAAGCTGATTTTTTCTTTTCTTTGGTAACATAATCTTCATGCCATATTGGAGGTCTTATAATTTTGCCAGATCTTCATGGAGCTGATACACAGACTTCTTCATAAGCAACTGCTACATCTTCATCCGCAATTTCCTCATTCTCCATTTCATATGCTGCTTCAATTGCTTCTACATTATTACTTGCATCTTTCTGCATTTCCATATTGTCACTAGCTTCTACCTGCACTTCGGTGCCACATTGTTGTTGATCCCATTCATTCATCACAACATTTGCATGATCTAATGGTATACTTGCCCTATCATGAGATGTTGGAGAATATGAAGGAGCAAAGAGGAATAAATGTTCCTTAAAAATGACATCTCTGCATACAAATAGTTGCTTGGTAGTACAATCAAACAGTCTATAACCTTTCTGATTCGAAGAATAACCAAGAAACACAACTGGTCTTGCCCTGGCTTCAAACTTATCGAGTTTTAACAAGTTGGTAGCATAACAAAGGCAACCAAAAACCTTCAAATGATCTAAGAAAGGTGGTTTGTGAAATAACAACTCATAAAGTGTGTGACCCTGCAACACTTCAGTAGGTAGCCTGTTGAACAAATATACAACAACTTCTACACATTCACCCTAATATTTTACTGGGATATGAGCCTAAAATTTAATTGCTCTAGCAATATTTAAAGTATGTCTATGCTTCCTTTCTACAATACCATTCTGCTGTGGGGTGTAAACACAACTACTTTGGTGAATAATGTCATAAGAAGCAAACAGATCATGACACTGCTTATTGAAAAAATCTGTGCCATTATCTGACCTTACAACCATTAAGACAATATTGGATTAGGTTTTAACAAAGGACAAGAAGGATTTAAACACAATAATTACATCACTTTTCATTTGCATTAAGAAATCCCAAGTAAACCTGGTGTGATTATCAACAATAGTGAGAAAATAATGTTTTCTATCATGAGTAAGGGTTTTGTAAGGTCCCCAAACATCAAGATGCATCATTTCCAAAGGACTACTACTTCTAGAAGTACTATTGGGAAAGGCTAATCTACTCTATTTAACTAAAGGACAAATTGGACAATCTGCAGTATTTTGATCATGTAAGGCCTTTTCCTTGATCAGACCAAGTTTGTGCATGACTTGTGAGGAAGGGTGGCCTAACCGTTGATGCCAAAGCTCAATGTGATGACTATTTTCCATCAACTTTGCTGGAAAAACTAAATTATTTGCCATATAGTTATCCTGGACTTTTTTAACAATGTATAAGCTTCCTTCCTCCTTACCAATCCCCCTCACCCTGCCACTGTAAAGATCCTGAAATATGCAAAAATCAGGAAAGAAAATGACAGAGCTTGATAGACTCTTGGTTAGTTTGGAAACTGAAATCAAGTTGTACTTAAAGTCTGACACGTATAGAACATCATTAACGCTCATAAATTGAAGGAACATAGCAGTTCCTATATGAGTAATATTAGATGGCTATCGATTTGGTAAGTGAACCAAGTGTATGCTAGATCGATTTAATTCAACTATGTTCTTAAGCATACCTAGATTAGATACAATATGGTGAGTAGCTCTTGTATGTATAGTCCACTCCTCTACACATCTATTAGCGAACAAAGATATAACAGTACCTGCCATGTTGCCATGTTGAGTAGCCTAGTCCTTCTTACCATTCAGCAACTCCTTAATATGTCTATATTGATTATCTGATAAGATAGGCCCACTCCTTCTACATAGTTATTCCAATTGCTTGTATTGTGCATCAGTAAAGGTATTTGCACTATTATCATCCCAACCAGAATTTCTATAAGCATCTACATTTGCATAAGACTTTTGCTCTTCATTCATAACATTATTTACTATGAATTTCTTCATTCTATCAAAGTGTGGATTGTGTGGCCTTTTTTCATAGTGTGCATTATAGGAATTATAGGGCTTCTGTTCAGAAGAATTTGCAACACAATTCTTATTTTTGTGTTCCTTAACATTGTTCTTCATCTGACCTTCAGCAGGTCGACCTTTCAACCAGTAACAATCATCTTTAACATGGCCACCCCTGCCACAGAAGTCACACTTGGCAAATAGTTTTTTACCTTTATATGGTTGACCTCAATTGAACTGCATAATTAGTGAATCGCCTTTCACTCCAAGAGCAGGAAAAGGACATGATCGCTGCCTTTCATTTTCACTAAGCATAACATATGCTTGATTTAATGACGGCTCAATCGTTTTGAGCAATAATTGTCTATGCACCTGTTCATACGAGACACTCAAACTACTGAGAAATTGCAATAATCTCTGGCACTGTAGATGGTCAACATAATCCCTAGATTTTGTACAATTACAACCTGAAGTGGGAACCAAATCATCATACTCAGCCCAGAGTTCCTTAAGCCGTGTGAAGTAAGTCACAAGTGAATCAGTGCCCTATGAAATTGTTGCAATCTCTCGATGTAACTGGAAAATTCAAACTTGATTGACCTTATCAAATCTCTCTTTGAGATCCTCCCATACCAGATGTACATTAGATGAATATACAATTCCACTAAGTAAATTTGGGGAAGCTGTATTCATGATCCACGATAGAAAAATCGCATTGCATGTTTTACAATCCTCATGAAGATCTGTACTGAACTAATTCTTCTTATAGGTGCTGTTAACAAAACCTAACTTCCTTTTAGCTTGCAAGGCAATAATCATGGCCACCGCCATAAACCATAATTTTCTAAACCGGTCAATTTTGTTGGAATCAACACCTATCCTGGTGTATCGAAAGGATGAACAAACAAAGGATGTGTAGGGGTAATTTTTTTAGCAGATGCTTGATATTGTAGATCTAGAGTTATCTGAGAATAGGAAGTGGAAGCCATTGATGAGTGCAATCAAAAATAGCAACACAATTAAGCGTATGAACCCAGTCATTACTACTTTGATACCATGTTAATTTTCATATTCTGAGTTTACTAGCTCAAGCTATTATAATGGTGGAAGACAGTTATTTGGAGAAAACAAAGGAGAAGATATTTTCATTTCATTCAACTTTACTTTGTGTACACTCATTAGTATTTATAAACACGTGTTTTGATAGTGCTGCTATTTCCAGCTCACTCTTTTGGTTAGTTACTAATCTAACTAACTAATCATCACTTAGTCTAATAGCTCACTAATTACTTTTACAGCTCATCAACCATCTTTCTCTCAATACTCTCAATAATTTGATTCGATTTTGAAAGTTGTTGGATATTGAATTAGTAAACATACTAATTTGATCATCAAATCAATAAGATATCAACTATAAATTATCGATTTTTGATTAATCGATTAGCAGTCATTAATAATTTGATTTTCAATTTGAGTTATCAGTTAAAATGATACTTGTCCTTCCCTAATCCAAACAACACGATTAATCAAAGAATTAGATCATTGAACATTTCCCTAATTGAAAACTTCCAATCCACATTTTCCGTGACCAACATTGTTTACAAAGATACAATAGCAAAAATAGAAAAGAGAAAAAAATAAAACAATTTGCTACTTCGCCTGTAGTAAAATTGTATGTACAAACCATACCATTAAAGTATCCTTAGCAATTTTCCCGAACTTAATTTTTTTTATTTTTACAGTTATGATATCATTATATAGGTATTGATAAATTATATTTTTGAGAATAATGATCATGAGAGCAACATAACAAAGCTAAGTGACTTTTAAAAGATCAAAACGTTGATTGACTATTGAAGTGAATAACTCAAATTTGAATGACTTATTAAAAATAAAATAAAATTAAATAACTATAGAAGTTAATTATCTAAAATTGAATGACTATCCAATTTTCTAACCCTTAAAACACATTTGAATTAAATGAAATCATACTATCGAAACATTTGAACTTAATGGCACAACGGCTATTCACCGACAACTTGCTGGCTGCTGCCAAACACCAACACAATTATTGAATAATTATGTGCATATAAAAATTAGAGTAAATGGTCAGATAGAGCATTACAACTAAAATTCGAGCATGAGGACACCATTTAATTATGCTTTTGGTGACACCAAACCCCAAGTAAGACTACTTATCTATCAATTTGATTCAATTTTTAAAATTCATCAAATATCGTTTTATAAATATGTTAAATTATCATCAAATTAATAAAATTAATCATGATTAATTGATTAGCAATCTTAAAACCAAAATTTGCACAATCCTAATCCAAACAACAATACTAACCAAAGAATTTAACCATTAAGCAATTCCTTAGTTGAAAACTTCCAATCCACTTTTTTGCAGCCATCATTTTTACAAAAATACAATAGAGAAAATAGAGAAATTAAAAAAGTAACACTTTTTGTTACCTCTTTTGTATAATTGTATGTACAAAACATATTATTAAAAGACCCCTTTAAATTTTCCCTAACAAAAAGGAAGGAAATTGAAAAAAAATCAATGCTCTTTTTTTTTTTCTTTCGTTATTTATTTAGTGCAAAAAATCATATAATTAATTAATTTATAAAATTTCATTAATTATTTTCTTAAAAATTTAGTACTTTTTTACCCTTTTTCAATCTTCTTTCTTTTCTGATGAATTCCTCCAAAATCCTCCCTCATAAAATCGGCCCCACATCTCCATTTTCGATTCCGCTGCAGTCTTTCCACCTCCTCTGCCATCACCTCTGCCATCTATGCAGTCGCCACTTCCACCGTCTCCACCGTGGATGATGAAATTTTTTGATTCCTTGCCGTGTTCAACGGCGGCACCGCTGTATCCACATTTAGATTCATTTTTCAAAAGCCTTTTCTGTTTATTCTTCCTTAACAATTTCTGGCATAATCCCGTTGGAATTTTGTACACTACCAATACGAGAAAATTCATCATTGCACATGGAATACAACAACACACCGTCACACACTCCGCCGCCGTTCGCCCCGCCACCTCACTTTTTCGTTTATACGCCGTCATAGGCGGCGGCGTTGCGGTGGTTGTTGTATGTAATAGGGGTTGTCTACGGTGTACCGTCGAGGAGCCTGGTGCCCCTATTATCGCCGGCAATTTCATATTGAGGGGATAAAAGGGCAAAATAATTTTTTACATTGTATTCGAAAAAAAGAAGAATAAATTGTTAAAAAGGGAATCCAAAGATTAAGAATTCCTAGAAAAGGCAAAATTAAGTTGTGGAAAGGGAAATTCAAAGAAGAAGAATTACTGGAGAAGGTACACAAATAAATTGCGAAAAAAGAGGGCTTATTAGGGAAAAGAGAAAATTGGGTTTGTTTGAATTTATGAATTTTTGGAGGAATAAACAAAATTAAAGAGTTTGTACACGAAAATCTTGAGGGAGAGGGAGGGGATGATTGAAGGGGAAATTGGAGAAACGGAGTGAAATAATTTTTGAGAAAAAAGAAATTTATTTTAATTGTAAAAAGAAGAAATTAATTTTATGAAATATTAATATTTTTTTAAAAGGATGCGATTATATATTATCATCCTTTATGTGATTTCAGTAATTGATAATGAAATATATAAGCAAAATAAGAGTGAGTATAGTTTACTCAATTTAAGTATTTTAAAGTTAAAATAGCTTTAAAATATTTTTATAATATTTGGGTAATTATTGGGTAAAATAAAAGTATGCTTTTAAGTATTAATTTTTTAATTAAAATAACAAAAATAAGTCCAAATTTAAAATAGTCTCTTCGTTCCAAGTTAATTTTCTTTTGACAACGAAACAACTTATTATTGATTACCAAGTGATGAAATACAAAATCAAGGATAAAGGCTTTCTCTCTCTAGAGTTTTTGAGCTATGTCCTCTTTCTTTTTTTACCCGGTTAACTGCATCAATAGTAAAATATTCGTAAAATCCAGTGAATCCAACAGGTGAGATTCCACCAAAACCCCTTGACTTAGGCAAACAAATTGAATCCTCTTCTCAATCAAATTATCATATAAGACTATTTTACTCTCTAATTGGGTCAGGCTAAATAAATGCATGAAAATTGAAAGAACAAATGATGAAGCGGGGATATAGAGTTGTCAAACAATACTCCTACTAAAGAAATCCATATAGCCTTAGTTGAGAGACTCAATCGTATTAAACTGATTGAGGAGGATAAGCAAAGAATGTATTCCCCTTGTCGTTTCTCCTTGATGATCAAACTAGTAGGAAACACATGCTGCATCAGAATTCGAAGAGAAAAATTCAAGGGTTATGGAAGCTATCTGAACCATTATCTCTAATTTATTTAGGTGATGGCTATTATTATAATATCCCACATTTTTTAGGTTAGACTTCGAATCGTTGTTCCTACATATGTAAATTTTAATTTCATGATTTGTATGCAAATACACGTGTCATGATCATTATCATAGTGTGTGAAGTGCTTTCGAGGTGAAAAATATTCATAGGAATCACTTAGAACAAAGTTGAGCTAAGAACATTTGATTCGGCCAAATAATTGTATTCGATTCTACAAGTGTCTACTTTGAATGTGTATAAATTTTTATATATGCGGAATTTTTTATCTCAAAACCTACCAAATGATAGATAATTGAGTTAGCTTTCCAACGATACCAATTTCGCTTTAATCCGATACCCGAGCGAAAAGTTATGACCTTTTTCGTGAGAGGCAGTGAGGGTCTGTGATTTGGCCGCGGCGCGTTGCTCTCTCCACGCGATATGGGGTGCGACGCGTTGCTCTCTCCATGCGATATGGGACGTGACACAGAGCTTATTCCCCCCTATGTTTCAGCTTGTTAAGGGTCAAGGTGCACTTTGGTCCCTTTCCCTCAACCCCAAACATCCAAGGCACGAATTATAACACCCAAAAGCGCATTATTTGCCCATCTTCCTCAAAATTTCTCACGAAGAAACCCTTATCTTCCCAAAAATGAAATATTAAACTTTCTCTCTAAGAATTTAAGTACCAAGCTCCAAATTCAAGTATTTCTTCAAGGATTCATGCTTCAATTTCAAGATTCCTTCATGAATTCGTTCAATTAATGTATGTGGGGTTTATGAACAAGGATCCTCTCTTATCCTTGTACCTAAAACATACTTTAAAGATTAAAGTTCATAATTTGCAATTAGGGTTCATACACAATTATCCATATTCTTGAATTATGATATTTCCATAAGATTAAAGACGTTAAGTGCATCAAGATTTACTTATATCCATGTTTCCTCACTAATTTTACATTCAAGCCATGTTATTAGCTTTATAATGTAAATTATGGTTCTATGTTATTCAAACCCCAAACTTACATGTCATGGCTGGTCAATACCAAGTCAAATTGTTGAACTCTTGTATTTATCCCTATAAACATGATCCCTTTTTAAGTTCACTTACTTCTATGTCGTAGCCCATTGATTTCATGGTGAATTCCTGAATTATGAAATTATCCATGTAATCATGCTGCTTTCTCTTGTCTAAGACTTTTCCATATTCAAGTTCATGCTTCTCACTTATTTTGGTGAATTATTTATGCCTTGGGTCTTGAATCGTGACTCCCATATTACAGTTTTAAGTGTTGATAGCGTGCTTTATGGTCATTCAACCCTATGTGTTTTACATGATTCCAGATCTTCAAGTATTGAGTTAGTTAAGCCATGAATCTTATCACTATACTCAGACATTATGATCAAGCTGACCACTATCAGAAATAATATTCAGTTGAAGTTAGTTCAGCCAGTGTACCAGTGTCAGTTAAGTTTCGAGTAAGATTTAACACCGACCGAACTCAGGGATGGAGGTTCACCTTCCAGTAGAGGCTGTGACATTTAGTAGCAATCCCAGAGTTCCAAAACTACGTAGCCAGCTGTAATACCCCATACTTTTCCTAGCTGAATTTGGCTCCTAGAATGTCAAGGGTTCGCTTAAAAAATGAATGACTTTTGTTACATGTAGAATTTTCCAGATTGGGACCCTCCTTTGTGTAGATAATTGAATAAGCTTTCCATCGATACCAATTTTGTCCAAATTCGATACTTGGTTGAGAAGTTAGATCATTTTTCAGTAAGATAGTATGCTAGCTGGGCAAGCACTACGTCGCGGTGAAGGTAAAAATGGCAATCGTCAAATTCTTGTGGCCTTCTGTGATAGCCCCGAATCGAGGAGAAGCCTTATTTTCCATTTGTCCATTTCTATTAGCTCACCGAGATGGTGGCGCATCACGATGATTGCCCAAATGATAAATTAGTAGAGCATCACGATAGCTTTACGTCGCGGAGAACTTCCAGTTCCCAATCATCAAAAACTAGTGAGCCACCGCGATAGTGGCACGTCGCGGTGGCATGTTAAATAGGGAAAATTTTGCCTTTTTCAGTTTTGATTAAAAGTTTAAAGGGGGTACTTTGGTCAATTCTCAAACCCCCAATTCATCCAAAACAAGGAATTAAGCATATTTAAAGCACTTTATGCTTAATTTCATCAATTTTTCTCTCAAGAAAAACCTAGAGCTCCAACGCTTCTTCTATAATAAATCAAATTCCTACATTTTTTCTCCAAGAAAGCTCAAAATTGAGGATTTCCAAGACAAGATAATCAAGAACTCATCTTCAAGAACTCAAACATGAATAAAAAAATTTGAGATTCTTCATCTAATCATCTACCAAGATATGTGGGGTTTATGAACAATAATCTTATTCCATCCTTGTGTCCAAAACTAAGTTTTTAATTACAAATTCATATGGTTTTGAATGACTATACATGAGTTTTGAATTAGGGTTCATATCCAATATTGTTATTTGCAAGATTATGAGATTTCAAGTGTTTATGAAGATGAATTTCATGTTTAATTTCATATTTTCATGCCTATTGCAGTAATTTCCAGAATTTGAGATGAATTATCATTATTTTCACTATCAATCATAAACTTTATGATGTCTTTACATGAACTTGATGCATGTGTTAGTAAGCCCAAGTTTATATGCTGATATTTCAAGAAAGATGATGCTTTAAGCATCTTATGATTAGATTAATTACATATTTTAAGCAAAGTTTTGATCTTTTTGATCCACAGATAAAATTTAGAAACCACTTCACAGATTCATTATAGATTATAGAATTTAAATTATTTTTATTTACTGAATGACTCAGATAAAAGCATAATTATTTTCGTAATAAACCATTATACTAGATTTTTAAAGTAGATTTCCAATAGAATGATCATACAGATTTAAAGGGAGTAGTATTTAGCACCGAGCGAGAAGTATAGAATTAGCATGCCCTATCTTCCACAGAACTACGTAGCCAATGTAGGTACAAATTATGAGATTATTTCCATTCTAATATGGGTGATAGTTACAGATGTGATCACTTAGCTCAGGTTATACTCCTTGGCAAGAGTATGACACCTCTCTCAGTCGTGAGGTTTTTCCCTCAGGGGTACAAGATGTTGGACTTCATGTTAGCTTACATGGTTTACATCGGTTAGAAAAAACTCCCTTATAGATAAGCTTTAGATAATGTATTTTCCCTAACAGAAAAGCTTTTAGCAAACTAAGTGTATAGGCTCACAACTTTATTCAGATTATGCTTTACAGAAAGATATTAGCTACAGATCCCAACTTTCAGATTTTAGACTTAAGAGTGAGTCCTTTCTACATTTAGACAATATGATTTAAAGAGAGAATATAAGTACAACTTTTAGAACTAAATGTTATGACTCACTAGATTTACAAAGTATGATTTGTTATTCATGATTACAGATTTCAGAATTTCAGATATTTCAGCTTATGTGAGTCATTTATATTTAGCATGTATTATTTTACAAATTATGATGATGAGATGATGTTTTACTTATGAATTTCACCCCCATATACTCAATACATCCTCAAAGTACTGATCCACATCTATGTCTATGTGCTACATTGTCTCATAATGTAGATTTAGGTGCTTATTTTCAGTAGCGTAAGTGATTTTCGAGTATCTCCATCTACATCCGGCAGTTGGTGAGTCCTCATAGATTGGGGACGTATTCATTCAGTTTATTTTCAGCTTATCAGTTT